>NW_022900951.1:121171748-121183797 GCF_012274545.1 Fukomys damarensis | reverse complement strand
GGGGTGGGAGGGGATGGAAGTAGATGCAAGATAAAAAGCAAAAAAAAAAAAATAATAATAATAAGGGACGGGTTGGAGAAAGTCGCCATGAAAGAACAAGAGAGGCCATGGCCAACAGCAGTAGGAACTTTGGAATCACTGCCTCCTTTGGTAAATATTTTCTATCACTGCTGAGGAATTCTCCCATCCATCCATTCAGTTTTGAACATGATTGCCTTCTGTGTTCAAATCCATGGAATAGGACATCTGCTGAAAACCTAAAAATCCACTCCAAAGACAGCATGAGCTAAATATATGTTCTGAATGGTTATTTATATTACATATGAAATTGTGTCATTTTATTTCATCGCGATTCATTTTGTTTCTGTCTTTATCTATCTCCAACTAATCAAAGAAACACAATATCCAGGAATGGGTTAATTTTCAAGGTTATGCTTGATAAAATATTCAGTATGCCAGTAGCTGTGATTTCCTGCCTGAGCTCAGAACAGTGCTATGGAATCATTCTTCAATCATTGAAAAATATCTTCTCACAAAAGAACTCTTGCCAAAACACACAACCACCGACCTTCCTCTAATTAGCCCTTAAGGAATTGTTTTTAAAGTCTTAATTTCCAGGACACAGATGTATGCTTAAGTTCTAATTATGAAAGACATGGGCTTCTTTTTTTTTTCCCCCTCGTTATTTCACTTGCTGACAAACAGGACATCCCACTGTGTTTTCTTCAATGATAATTTTCCAAAGGCAGAAGAGGGGTTGGAAAGCAAATGAGCTTTCATGAATGGAAATTGTAAATACATAATATTTAGTCTGGCTTCAGGAAATAACACCGTGTGTGCACTCCAGGTTACCCATGTCCTCAAAGCAGTTGGAAACACATGCATGCATATATGTACGTAAACACAGGCATCCACACACACACTAATATCAGTGGTGAATACAAGGACCTGAAAGTGAGAGCTGTGATTAAGAGAGGAAAACAGCTCAGAAATACAGGTTAGATAACATACCAAATGCAAAAGATGAACTGCAGAATTAAAGATGTTGGCAAAATACATTTTTAGAGGTACAAAGAAGAGTAGAACTAGCAAGTAAAAATTCAGAAGTGATTAGGGTGCGTGCCCAGGCCAGACCTCAGATATGGATGATTTCTTTTGTGTATGTGGAATTGCAGATTGAAACCAGGACCTTTGCACAGAGCTACATTATCAGTCTTTTTCATTTTTTAATTTTGAGGCAGGTTCTTGCTAAGTCTCTAAGTTGAAAGGTTCTTATTTATCCAATATATACCCTCTTCTTATTCTAAGCTATGCCACTGCTTTATTTTGGATGAACTAAAAATATATTTTCTATTTCTGTATGCAGATACATGTGGCAGTAGAAACCAATAGAAGAATATAAGTAAAAGTCATTGCTTAGTGATTCTGAACAAAACTGTCAAAGGGGTCTGAGTCTGCTGGCACACAGGGTTTTGTCTTTTCCTGCTTTATTTCCTCCTCCTTTCTACCTGTAAAAGAAACAAGATGGCTAGAGCTGTAGTGACCTTCATGAGAACATTGAGGAGGACCTTGAGGATGAAAGGTGCAGACTATAGGAGCCAAAACAGAAAAAACAAATGAAGTCTGATACACCAATGGTTTCATAGTGCTAGATTGCCTACTTACAGGTTCTGGTAAAATCAAGACAAAACAAAACAAAAACCTAATATCTAGCTTGCAGTTTTCCATTAGGAGAAACTGCATGCAATCCCCAACTGGTCCAGGCAATCTTTTGAAAAGGAATGACCCAGAAAAGGTTTGAACATTCAAGGTGCTTTTACTTCTGACAGTAGAGAGCTCAGAACCTGTCCCTCCACTTACACTAACAACCTCTAAGTAAGATCAACCAGCATTCAGAGAGGCAGGCAAATGTCTCAGGTACACCAAGAAAAAGACACCAAGGCCATATCTAACCACACCAAATGCACGGCTATGTAGATGTACTAGCAGCCCTTGTTCCTCAAAGTTTCCCAGAACAACAATTTCTTTCAATCTGTGTTTACAAGACTACTTTTCAAATAGAATAATATGGAGGCAAAGGTTCCAGGGCTATTTTGAACAGTAGTATAGAGAAATATGGCAAAAGCATGACCCAAATTAACTCAAAATTGGCTAGTCTTTAAACTTGCTCTGAATCTCAATTGCCTCTCACCTGCTCACCTCTGCAGCCTGAATTTCATCTTGTCCTAGTTCTCTTCCTCCCCCCAGCCCTTTTCTTCTAGCAACATGCAGCTAATAAACGTATAGTGCTATTTCTTGCCTCTTACATTTCAGCTATGCTAGTTTCTCTGCTTGCTTCTTCTTTTCCTTCCGTACTCCTTCTATGTAACTTGTCCTTGTCCTTTAGGAACCATCTCTGATTTTAAGCATACTGAAAGCATTTTATCCCTATTCTTTCCATGCCACCTTCCCTTATCACGCACTGTACCTCATGGCTGTAATCTGTGCTTCCCTCATCATAGACCTTAACACAGAGGGCTGTCACTGTCTGATGTCTTGTTTCTTCTGGCTTTGTCAGGTGGGAGTGCGAACTAATGAGCCATTTGTGAGTTCTAAACCCTAACACAATGACGAGTACTTAGTGCTCATTAAATATTTGTTGAAGGAATGAATGTCATAAATTATGTAAAACATTCCTTTTATACGTTTCTACATTTGCATTGCTTCTCTAGAAATGATGTTAAATAAAATAGGCCCTGAAAGGGAATAGTGACGCTCAACAACTAGGCCACACACACACACACACACACACACACACACACACACGGAGAGGTCAGACTGGAGATTTTATGCAAGGGGTGGGGGTAGAGAGAGAGCAGAGAGAGGGGAGGAAGAAGAAGAGAGGGAGAGAAGAAGAGAAGAACAAAGACAGGAAGGTCCTTTTATCAGTTTTGTACTAGGCTATTGATTACTTATGAGGAGTGAGCTATTTTTAACCTATTACAGGGCAGGTTGCCTTTTATGGGTCCAGCCCTGCAGACACAGGTTTTGACTTTTCGGCACCACTGTGTCCTTGCGGGGGAGGAAAACCAGAGATAAGGGCATGAGGTCATTTTAGGAACCAAGAAGTACCAGGAGACTGCAGCCTGTGCTGGTGGCATCACAGAATACTATAACATGATCAATTTCCTAACAGGCCCGTAGGGTGATTTGCTGATGTAAATCCAGAAACAAATCAAGCTTTACCGTAATGCTGAATAAACTCTAAGAAGATTTTAGATTGAGCACAAGGAAGGGAATAGCTTAATAGAAAACTCTCTTCTATGTTTTAATATTTATGGACAATTTAGTATAGTGGCTTATAAGTGCCCCCTTGTTATTTTTCATGTATGTTTCTCTTAAGTATTTTAGGCCAGGTGGACTCAGTGTGTGTACTGATTGATGAGTAAAGGTTGAAGGAAGATATTAAGTTAAAGTGAAGGTTTGAGCATGCATATATCTATTCCTGGGAAGTTCAATGAGAAGGCTCAGCTGCTCTCCCTGCAGGAAATTAACAGATGCAGTGAAATACCCTGCAGAGGTGAAGAAGAAATACCTGCCCTTAGCCCAACTAGCACCCATGGTGGGCCTAACTAATCACAGCATTTTTGCCATACAGATTCTATGTGTTCCAAATCTTATCTCATGTAAATCTTTCATCAGTCCGTAGTAATTAATCAGTCACTCTGTAGGATAAAAGCTCTTTTTTTTTTTTTTTTTACATCTAGGGTAGATATGGAGAACAGGAGTTTGAAAATCAAGAGAAAGATTAATCTGTACATATGAACAGTATAGTATATACGGTGTGATTTTAAATCTTTAAAAATTGTAGTAAAAGACACATTGCCATTAATCACCCATAAAATACTCCCTCTCATTGGAATGCGCTTGTCCCACTGTTCTTGCCACTTTCTGAAACCATTTTGGAAGTCCTCTTTTGTGAGTAACTTTTCGAGGCATGATCAAAAATACATGCCAAGCGCCGTCCAATAGAAAGTCAGGCTCATAAAAACCTGAGGGGTGTGTCCTCATCCACCTCATTCACCAGATATGATACTGTGAGACTTCTGGCTCTTCTGTAAAGTCAAAATGACCATGAAAGGTAAATGTTTTCAACTCATTCGGGACATCAAGGCAACAGCAAGAATGATGAGATAAACAGAGCGGGGTATTTTGAGGGAACTAATGGCAATGTATCTTTTGCTGTAATAATATTTTAACTTTAGAAATTCACTGTATTTTGTGATCACACCTCATATATATCATAGCACGTGTAAGTATGGAAGAAATAACAATAATGAGAGAAGATACACCAAAGATTGGTCATGAGATATGCATGGTAGGCTTACTTATGTCTGAGGAGACATCTAGTTTTAGACTCAAGTTGTGTATCGGAATTACTTCGAGAGCCTGTTAAATCACAGATCATTGATACACTCCCAAAATTTTTTACTTAGTCTGTCTCGAGTAGAATCTAAGAATTTGCCTTTCTCATAGATTTCAGGAGCTGATGATACTATGCCTACAGGGAACACAATTTAAGACACACTATCTGTGATGTTTTAAGTAAGATAACGATGGTCTATATTTAGAAAAAAGTCTCAGGTTATAGAAATAAATAACCATATTCCAAGGCTAAGTTCTGTGCTAGGCTTAGGTACAGTGTAAAGAAAGAAATAGATGGTGTGACCCTTTTCCCCAAAGCATAAAGTGTGGCTTTACTCATCTGAGACTCAATGTTTTATTTCTCGTGGTAGGCTAATTGCCATTCCTGCCTTGTACTGAGCATGGACGAGTATGTATCTCTGTCTTGCTCCACTCTTCTGAAAATCAGACTTTCATATCTGAATACTGACTCTCAAATTTGGAGGTGCAAAAGTTATCTTCTAGAACAGAGATGCAAAGGGATTTATTTCCTGTGTCCTTGGAATTGATGCTAGCTCTGTTGAATTCAGAAGAATTAAGAAGGTAGGATCAGCTTTGAATTGTGTTTGGGTTGGGGGATAAATCACTGAATGTTTTGTCTGTTGAAACCAGAGCACCAGTTGGTGTTTGCCATCTGAGTAGGAACTAAAATTCTTCTGTTCCGATCCATACCCTCCCCCTTCTTCCATTCCTGAATTCTGTCAAGAGAATGGAAGGTACCTTTTGTTCCCCTCAGGGCTGGATCCACAGCAAAAATACCCCTGAACAAATGAACAGACTTAATTATTTAAAGCAAACCGCTTTACTTAAGAATCTCTTCTTTCACTTTCCCAGGGCTGCTGCTTTTTGTTCCCCAAAGTAACTGTTGTTTCCCAGGGTTATGATAATAGGTTATTAATGAGCTTCTAATGTGAAATACTGAGTATCAGCTTTGGATAATTCTTTACACTCCTGCTTTCTGTTTGACATCCATCCACCTGTATGAATTATTTCTGCAAACCTATGATTTTCATCTCCATCAAGCCCTGCATTGTACTGAGCAAATTATTCACTGGTAACTGTACTATATCTATGATTCCCCTAAGCAAAAATCTTCAACCCTACCTCTCATCATCTCTCATCTAATTAGGTCACATGATTCCATAGTATTTATGACCTATCTTCTATTTCTAGTATTGTTACATTATGTCATTATCTCTCTTAGTCATGCTTAATTGCAGTCTCTATTTCTAAATAAAAAACAATACACTGACCAAACCCCTTAACCTGTTTAAAACTCTTCAAATCTTTCTGTTACCCACAGCACTGTTTTTTCAAGTGTTCTTTATGAAAACCCTATAGTTCCAGAAGGAGATGACATTTGTTCTGGCTCATAACAGATGAGTTCTTTAACGCACGGGAGATGAAATATTTTATTCCAAGGCAAGCAAAATTGATGGGGCTGGGTTGGGAATTATTCAAGAATCTAACAAAAATGTGCTGCACGTGCCCTTTTTCCACTTCAAGCAGAGTTGCTTCTTTGATGTTTCTTATATATTGCATCTTGCCTAAGGTTTCCCTTGAAATACAAGGGAAAGTTGCTAATGATAAAATGTGTATACCATTGAAGGGCAAGGTGCAAATTTCAGAATATATTAGGTAGTCTATGACCCAGCCCCCAATTACTTTTGCAGCCTCTAATTACATCACCGCATGTCCCTTTTAAAATAAATACAGGCCATTTCCCATATCTTTGCCTCTGTGCAGGTTTGGAGCACATTTATGGTTTACATTTGTTTGTGCTCTCAGGGTGCTGTGCAAATACTACAAGCACTAGATTCAGTCATGTAGATTTATGGGAAGGGCTAACATATTTGACTGCCCCAAATCCTACTACTTTACCTGATAAATGATAGTTAACAGTACACATGTTAAAATGATTGAATTAAATAGGGTCAGGGATGTAGCTCAGCAGTGCAGTGCCTGCCTGGCAAGTGTGAGGCCTTGAGTTGGATTCACAATTAAAAAACAGAAAAAAAAAGATTGAACTTGAAAATAAAATTTTGCTGAACTTCTAATAAACAACACTGACCTGTACTTGTATTATTGGAGGGTTGATGCATTATATTTATTTTTTTATTTTTTATTTTTTTTGGTACTGGGGATTGAACTCAGGTCCTTGGTACTTGCAAGGCAGGCCACCGAACCGCTGAGCTAAATCCCCAGCCCAATGCATTATATTTAAATAGCCTTCAGTGAAAAAGCACAAATGTGGTAGTAGCTGAGATAAAATGCTCCCTATTTCCTTTATAGGCATTACATCCTCGAGAAATGTAGCTGACATCATCATAAGACAATCTGTTATCATTTGGAAGAGAGTACCTAACTCAAAAGACTGAATTAGTTGAGGTTTGTAAATCACTTAAGTGTAGAACCCAGGTTACTATGAGCCCTAAGTATATGTTACCTATCATTATTATCTCATTTGATTGATTGATTGCCTGAAAATTCATTAAGTATATTTAGTTATTGCATTTCAACAGATGAGAATCTTCAGGACCCATCCAAGATGCTCAGCTTTCAAGTTGCACAATCTCATGTTGATTTAAAAATAGGCAATTGAATAATCAATTGGAGGCAATTTATAAAAACTTCAGGGCAATAAAAATTATTTTCCAAAATATGTAAGATTTTTTAAGTTTCATTTTACCATATTCTATTCTCAGATTTCTAGGACTATTGTATAAGATCCCACATTTAAAGACCCAATCCAAAAACGGGCATCTGAAATGAACAGACATTTCTCAGAAAAAGAACTAAAAATAGCACATAAACATATGAAAAATTGTTTAACATCATTGGTCATTCAAGAGATGCAAATGAAAACAACAATGAGATTCCACCTCACCCCAGAAAGAATGGCTGCTATCATGAAATCAACCAATGTAAAGAAGATGTGGTTTTTCTATAAAATGGAGTATTAGAACTAAAGAATGAGAAATTAGAAGCCGGGTGTGGTAGTGCACGCCTGTAATCCCAGCCCTCAGGAGGCTGAGGCAGGAGGATCGCTGGGAGTTCAAGACCAGCCTGGGCTACATAGTGAGTTCCAGGTCGGACTCAACTACATAGTGAGACTCTCTCTCAACAACCCCCCCCCAAAAAAGAATGATAAATTAGAGTCATTCATAGGAAAATGGATACATATTGAGGATATACTCCTAAGTGAAATAAATAAATCATACATGTGTAAATACCAAATAGTTTCTCCTCTGGTGTGAAAAACTATAATAGTACATAAGATCCTAGTGATATGATTGACAATGTGAAATAGGAGAAAAGGGGTAAAGGTGTAGGGAAAGAGGGAAGGGTAGGGGAAAGGTAATAAGGGAAAAGAAAAAAATATGAGAAAATGGAAAAATGGAAAAAAGTTTTTGTAAACAGGGAAGGGAGGAGGGGGTGAAGGGAGGGCAGGGACAAGGGGAAAAATGAGAACCAAGACCTGTCATGTAAAGGTACAAGATCCCAATAATACACACCATTTTTAAATAAAAATTTTTAATCCTCAGTTGAATCCAAAGATGTGACATATTCCATGGGTACAGAAGACAAACTATATATAATGTTGTTTTGCAAAAATCTATTTGTTTTTTGAGTGTTTTATATAACAGGACACAAAATATGTGTAGTGAAAATGTTTTTCCCAGTCTGTGACTTGTACCAAAGATAAACGAAGCTGGACACTAGTTAAAGAAGTAAAAATACTTTATTCAATAAGTATGACATTAGGGGAGAGAGCAGAGCTCCATTTCAGTTTGCACATAGGTGAGAGGGCATTTTTAAGGAAGAATGAAGGATCAGAGAGAGGATGGATTAAGCAAAGGCATGCAAGTGAAAAATTACAAAGTTAGTGTTGATGCAATTAATGCAGTTATGTGTATGAGCTGGAAATTATGAAAGTTGAGATGCTATCTTCTCACAAACACTGAGAGAAAGGGACCCTGTTCTTCCTGATGATTACATTTCTTTTTTTAAAAAAAATTTATTGAGTTTATTGGTCCATTTTAGGTATACAGTACAGTTACATTCATTATTGGGATCCTGTACCTTTACATGACAGATCTTGGTTCTCATTTTTCCCCCTTGTCCCTGCCCTCGCATCACCCCCTCCTCCCCTCCCCATTTACAAACATTTTATTTCCATTTTTTTCATTTTCTCTTATTTTTTTCTTTTCCCTTATTACCTTGCCCCTACCCTTCCCACTTTTCCTACACCTTTAGCTCTTTTCTTCCTACTTCACATTGTCAATTATCTCATTAGGATCTTATGTACTATTATAGTTTTTCACACTGGATAAACTATTTTGTATTTACACATGTGTGACTTATTTATTTCACTTAGTATACCCTCGATATGTATCCATTTTCCTACAAATGAATCTAATTTCTCATTCTTTATGGCTGAGTAATATTCCATTTTATAGAAAAACTGCATCTCCTGATGATTATATTTCAAAGGAATGCCTTTCTGGTCTTTCAGAAGGCATTCCTGATTTCTAGGAGATGCATACACATCTCAAAGGACAGGAAAGATTCACAATTGCAAGCCATATTTAATCAATGCTTTAAGAAAGAAAGGGGGTACAGAGGCATATCATCAGGTGTTGGCTAAAAGAATCAAAACATCCTTTCCATAGCCCTGAGGTTGTTTTTTTCAGAGAGACACTCCAAAGGTATTTGTTTGTTCCCCAGAATGTGTCTTTACCTTACAGGAATCCATTCTAGGGTCCATCAAGTTTCCTAGCACTGGAGTTAGACACTGGTTTTGTGCTGAGAACTCTTTCTCATTCTCACTGGCCTAGTAATATTCTTAGTAATGTCTTTTGTGAAAACATACTGCTATGCTCCCTTAGAGTCTGTGTGTGTGTGTGTGTGTGTGTGTGTGTGTGTGTGTGTGAGAAAGTACTGTGAGTGTGGCTCTCTAAGTTCCCTGGTTTAAGCTTGCAAAACATACTGAATTGTTTTCTTCTTTTAGATTTATAGTTCTGGATTCCATTCCATGATCCATCTTAATTTAATTTTTGCATATGGACTGAGATGACATTCTGGGTACCTTCTTTCTCATATGGACCTGGAATAATTTCTTAAACAAGTATTCCTTTCCCTCATTGAGTTGATCTGGCATCTTGGTTGAGAACACTTTGACCATGTGTGCACCTATTACGCCTCCACTTATTTATTGTTTTTCCTTTTATTTATGTTTCCATGTACTTATTGTTTTTCCTTTCACCAATGCTACTTTGACATGGTTACTCTTGCTTGAAAATAAACCTTTAGATCCAGTTGCTTGAATCTTCATATTTATGTTCCTTTCCAAAATTGATTTGGATTCATCTTTTGTTTCCCTTTATAAAGATTCAATCTGAAATTGTGATAAATATTGCATTGAATGAGAGGCATATTTAGAAAGAATCACATCTGAATGACACTGGGATATTCAGTAGGTGAATTTTCTGTATTGATTTTGTTTAGTTTAATATATCTTAGCAGTGTTTTATAGTTTGTCATAACAGGCTGTTACATGAACTGACATGTTCTCATTAGATCATTTATTAGGGCATTTGATATCTATTGATACTATTAAAAGTAATAGTTTTACTTTCATTTTCCAACTGTTTGGTGCCAGTACATAGAAATAAAATTAAAAATTAATATTGATTTTGTATTGTGCTGTTTTGCTAAATGAGCTCAGAAGTACTATGTTTCAAATAAACAAGATTTCTTATTCTGTTTCTCCAATCTTTAAGTCTTTTAATTCCTCTGTTGCTGTATCGTACCAATTGAAGTGAAAACAGACTTCTTTACCTGCTCCTCGTCTTAAGGAAAAGGGGTTTAAATTTTCACAATTAAGCTGAATGTGAATTATAGCTTTTCATAAATGACTTCTGTAAATTGAGGAAATTTTATTGTGTTCAATGTATCCATGGCCTATATAGTATCCTGTTTTGTACCTTTTACTAAATCTGTAACATCTTTTTTGCTTAGTTTATCTGACTGATGATTTATCCATTTTATTTTGTCTCTCAAAGAATCACCTTTTGATTTTCATTGGTTTTTTCTCTGTTTTAGTTTTCAATTTGTTGATCTATACTCTTATTTCATTTATTTCAGCTTTGAGTTTATTGGTACATTTTAGGTATACAGTACAGTTACATTCATTGTTGGGATCTTGTACCTCTACGTGACAGGTCTTGGTTCTCATTTTTCCCCTTGTCCCTGCCCACCCTTCACCCCCTCTTCCCCTCCCCATCTACAAACACTTTATTTCCAACTTTTCATTATCTCACATTTTTTTTCTTTTCCCTTATTGGAATATTACTCAGCCATAAAGAATGAGAAAATAGATTCATTCCTAGGAAAATGGATACATATTGAAGATATACTCCTAAGTGAAATAAACATACTCTTATTTCTATTTGTGTATTTTCTTAGGATTTAACCTTCATGTCTCCATGTGTGGTGGCACCCAACAGTAATCCCAGCACTCAGGAGGCTGGGGCAGGAGGATTGCTGCAAAGTGTTGGCCAACCTGGTCAACATAGTTCAAGGCCAGCTTGAAATAAATAGTGATACTGTGTCTCAAAAACAACCCTCAAACAAAGAAAAAAGTAAATGTCATATCTTTTTCTTCTTTTAATGTAGCATTAAGATGTTTCTTATGTTCTACTATCACTATTTACATGTAAATTTCTTTTAATTTTCTTTTAAGTCAGTATTTTATATATTTTTTGTTATTCCCTCTTTGTCACATGGCTAATTTAATATCTAAATATTTTCATATATTCTATTATTTCTTTCTAGTTTAATTCTGATTTGGAATCTATATTTCTCAAAGAAATATATATTACTCAGTTCTTTTAAATTTGTTAATATTTGTTTTATGCTCAATTAACAATGACAGTTTTCTCTTTATCTTTGTTGTTTAAGGAGTTTGCTTGGTACAGTTGATTTTGATATTTATCCTCTCACATTCACAGCCTTTTTTTTCCTTGTATTTATGCTTTGGTAATTTATGTTGTGTTGTCTTCAAATTCATTGATTCTTTCCTTACTGTCATTTAGTCTACTAAAATATCTTTGCAAAGGAGATGTTTCATTTTTTATTGTTCCTTCTTAATCATTTTTCTTTAAAAACATTTGTTGTATATATTCAGGGTATATACCGACCCACAGCCACTACTTTATTATCTCTATCTCTATCTCTATGCATTTTTTCAACTTTTCCAAATGTAGCCATGTAGCATCTATTTTTATGTCTAACTTAGCACAGTGTCTTCCAGTCCTCCAGATAAATCCATGCTGTCACAGATCATAAGATCTCTTTGTTTTCTTTTGGCGCCGGGAATTTAATCTAGGCCACTGTGAGTGCTAGCCACATGTTCTATCACTGAGCTGCACCCCCAGCCTCCTCTTTTCAAGAGGAGCGCTAACCTTCTCTCCTTTCACATGACACCAATTAAACCTATCTTTTTTTTTTTTGTACCAGGGATCGAACTCAGGACTTTGCACTTGCCAGGAAGGCATAGTGCCACGAAGCTACACCTAGGCTCCCAGCCTCCTTTTTGGAAGGA
>NW_022900951.1:121168574-121171583 GCF_012274545.1 Fukomys damarensis | reverse complement strand
CACACACACATACATACACACACTATGGTTTCATTATCCATACATTTACTGATGAACACATATTAATCATTTATCTTAGCTATCATAAATAATTTTGCAATGAATGTGGGAATGTAGATATTTTTTCAACATACTGGTATAATTTCCCTTACATCCATAGCAAAAAAAGAGCTTATGCAGTTGTTGTACTTTCAAAACCCTATTTTCAATATTGCTGCATTATTCTACATTTCTATCAATAATATGTAAGAATTTCCTTTATTCCACATGCTCATCAATGCTTTTTATTATTGTTCTTTTTTTGTTTTGTTTTGTTTTGTACCAGGGATAGAACTTGGGTCATTGCACTTGCAAGGCAGGCAGCGGAACCACTGAGCTAAATCCTTGGCCATCTTGTTCTTTTGATAATAGCCATCTTTTGAGGTGCGAGGTGATTTCTGGCTTCAATTTGCATTTCTCTTATAATTAATGATACTGATCATCTTTTCATGTACTTTTTGGCACCTTTGAAGTCTTCTTTGGAAAAATAATGTCTGTTTGGTTCTTTTACTTATTTTTCAATTGGATTTTTTCTTAAATTGACTTGTGTGAGTTCTTTATATATTTTGGATATCAAGCATTTACCACTCAATCATTTCATTTAGTTTCCACATCTCTGTTTAAATCTCCCTTACAGCCATGCACGCAGTCCTCTTATTTAGCTAGTAACTTTAATATGCTAATCAAAGTTATTTTTAACTTCCCAACCTGATAGGTTCAACAACTGGAATCTCTTCTGAGTGTAGGTCTGTGGATTTCTTATTCTATTGATATTGTTTTGTTAATAACGCGTTGTCTTACTTCATATGTCACAAAATTTGGGGGTAAATGCTGTATATTTTGTTTAAGACAGTGGAAACTAAGTTACACAATGTATATGCCTAGTACAGGGCATGGTTTTCTTTTCTTTGATCTTCCGTATGACTGAAAGATTATTTATTGGGTAATTGAGATGAGCAGAGTTTCGTTGTTGCCATGATTACCTTCAGTTCCTCAGTGTCTTCAACTTCTTCTAGTGTTTTCTTGTAAGTTAGGCTGCCAGCTGCCATTGTATAAGTTTATTTAAATGCCTGCTCCACCTTAAGCTTGAAGGTCTTCTCTTCTGACTTTCTATCAGCAAGAGATTGCTACTATGTGTTACTGAAAGCTGGTTTGTTTGATAATAGAGGCTGGCTGGAGTTACTTTTTGTTCCACTGATCTTCAGTTTTAGATGTCTCTGTGTCTCCCTTGATCTTACTGTAGGGATGTCCTCTTGATCCTAATGGGTGCTATTGTTTTATGTTGTTGTATCGCCTGCTGTGTCATCCATTTTTCCTCAAGAGAATCTGAGAGGAGAACTCAGGAGTGGATGTGAAGACCCTTGTGTATATGGCTTTCAAGAGATCTATGTTCTCATCCTATGAAATATGTCATAGATACTGCACTGTATTTTTATTCTAATATATCCATTTAAAACTATTTAAATTACTCCCTTAATATTGCTTTAGCTGTATCCCCAGCTAATACACTGTCTCATTACCATTCACTCCAAACTCATTTATTGTGTGTATTTTTTAATTCATGTTTGTTTAAATGTAGGCTTACAATTATATAATATTTTCAATTTTCTAGGTATTTTACTGAGTTTTTACTTTAGCTCCATAGCAGCCAATGTGTGTGGGCTTGCAATATACTTTCCCTGAAGTTTGCTAATTAACACATTCACTGTATCTTTCCTATGCTTAAGATTTGTGTGGCATGATCTTTATACTACCTTACTTTCAAGTTGGTATTGTAGTTATATTTTCTATTATTTTATAGTTTGTAATACACTTAACGTTTTATCAAATCTGACAATCTGGAAGTATTTATCAGATGGTTCAATTTTAGTTAATAAAATCACTAATATGTTTTAATTTAATTGTGCCATATATTGAGTTTTAAAATTATCTCTCATTCCTCTGTTCCTTTTCTGAATTAATTATGTTTTTAGTATTCCGTTTTATCTGCCTGAGAACTTAGGTGTTTCTGTTTGTGGTTTTATTGGTTATCCTTTAAATTTCAATGTGTATTTTAAAGTCATGATAGTATATCATTGAAAATCACTTCAAGAACAATAAAAGAAATCTAGAATAATACAATTTCATTTAACCTACTATGTATCTTTTGTGCTTTGGCTGTTTTATATTTTAATTCTACATTTGCCATAAAATTTACAGAACATTGTTTTTGTTTTTGCTATAGAGTCAACATCTAATATATTTGACATATGTTTAAAAGAATTTGCCTGCATGTATACAGTTTGTATTGCTACTTATTCCATTTCCAAAACTATAATTCCATCCAGCATCATTTTTGTTCAACCTGAGAATTTTGTTTCAGCATTTCTTGAGGCATTTGGCTAGTCAGGATGACCTGATTATTTTCTTTCTGAAACTGCCTTCCCTTAGTCGTCACTGATTAAGGATATATTTTCTGGGTAGATTCCAGCAATGATTGATTTCCAGCGATGCTTTATTTCCTCCCTATTTTGAAGACATTTTCCCATTAGTCCATCTTCCCTGTCTTGCCAAGGCAAGTGCCATGGGTATCCCTGATCACATGTGTGTTAATGGACCTGATTTCTCAGCCTTGTCTTTTACTGTGTAGCACTCATTTTTGGTAGTTTCTTCTTTGAGGAAAAACTTGTCCATGTCAATAAAGATAAAGAAGGAAAGTTAATGTGATTGTCAACTTGATTGGCTTGAAAGATGTTGGGGAGAGTGAGGAGAGAGTAAAGGACACATGTGGGTGTGACTGAGTAGGTCATGGGAGCATGACCTTGGAGATAATGTTTGCTCCCTGGCCTCTTCGTCTCTGGCTCCTCCCCTGCTCTCTGCTTCCTGGAGGCCATGAGTTGAGCAGTTTTCTTCCTCTCTGGTGATTCTGCCAACTGATTATGGACTGAGACCTCTGAAAGCACAAGCCAAAATAAATTAAAATAAACTCTG
>NW_022900951.1:121148574-121163574 GCF_012274545.1 Fukomys damarensis | reverse complement strand
AGATGTATTTCTGGGGTTATATTTAATTGGGATTAAAATAGTGAAAATCGCCTATAGTTTGCTCTCTTTTTTCTACCTGCAAATTCCAATCCCAGACCTCTACAAACACCTTATCTGCAATGATATCTGAAAGAGCTAGTGTGGTAATTGACCAACACTTTTAAAGGAAACACGTGCTACTATGTGATAGTCACCATGTGACCACTTGTTCTTTGGATTTGTTTTCATTAATCGCCATTGCTGCTGACACAGTAGAGGCTGCTCCATGGTTTCAAAAGTCCTCCACAGTCTTGTGTTTTTTGCCAATAGCTTCTTCCATTTCCCTGAAGCCTTCCCTAGCCTTAGGCTCAGTACTCAATTTACTGAAATAGAGTAGACACAAGTACTCCATTATCCGTCAGATCTTCTCAAGTACTCATATCCTTAACATCATTGTTTGTATAGACTTCTGACTTTCTCTTCCAACAGATCAAGACTGCAGCTCGGCTATGTTTAAACTTGGGCAGTGAGTATGGTTGGTATGGATGTCAGGACCTCTGATACACACTGTGTGAGTCACACAGTCTTTGAACTTTGTGCAAGTGAGGATGCTGTCTTCTGCAACTCCATGACCATCAGCAAACAGCCCAGGTCAGGGCATATAGAAGGTGCTCAATATGAGGTGTGACCAAAATATAGAGTGAATGATTAAGGCATTATTACAATAAATGACACATTGGCATTATCCACCTCAAAATCTACCCCTTTCTATTCCATCATTCTTGTCACTTTCAGAATCAGTTTTAGAAATCCTCTTTCATGGCTTTCAGAAGTAGGATCTCAATTACGGTGAATGCTTCTGCTGAGTAACATCCAGTGAGAAGGCAGCCTCATAAAGACATGACAGTGTGTTCTCACCCCCTTAGTTACAAAATCTGGCACTGTGAAACCTTTGGTTCTTCCCAAAAGTTAAAATGACCATGAAAGGTAAAATTTTTGAATTGACTCAGGACATCTAGGCACCCACAGCAGTGCACCTAAAGGCACTCACAGAAATGACTTCCAGAACTTCTTAAGAAAGTGGCAAGGGTGATGGGAGAAGTTTGTTTGAAGTGAAGAGGAGTATTTTGAGGTAGATAATGACAATATGTTTTTTGCTGGAATAATGTTTGCACATTTCACATTCACCCTATGTTTTATTATGTTGTGTATATCTAAGTTAAATAAATGCATTTCCCCAATAAGACCTAGTGTAAGATTGTGTGCAGAGTCATACTACACAAAATAATGACTTTTAGTTAGAAAACTTCAATTTTAAGACCAGAAAATCTGATTTTGTTATGAATGCTCGAGATAGTCTTCATACTGAAATTTGAAACTTACATCACTCTCAAATTATTATATTGTATGTCTACTTTACTTTTCACTAAAATCTCTTCAAATATGACCTACATTTCTTTTATCTGTGTCTTCAAGTGTTATTCACTCCAAAACCCACAATAATTTGGCTTTGGTCTTAACTAAACACTAAAATTTTGCTTTCCAAGGTCACCAAGATCATCCCAGTCATTAAATCTAACAAGCAGGCTCTATCTCTTGGTTTAATTTAGGATATTATAGGAGTCAGGTAAATTAATAACAACTGTTTCTTCAAAAGACTTGGCTTATATGATGCTACATTTTTCTGTTTGGTTCTCAGTCTTCTGGCGTCTCTATTACTTTTGCAGGCTTCCTTTCTCTGCTGTCTTTGTCTGTTGATGCTTTTGTTAAATATTCTCATAGTTGTTCTTTTTTCTTTTTCACTTAGTTTATTGGTAGTTTTTAGGTATACAGTGCAGTTACAAGATCATTGGGATCTTGTACCTTTACATGATGTGTCTTGGTTCTTATTTTTTCCCCATACACCTGCCCTCCTTCACCCTCTCCACCCTTCGATCATAGTTATTTTTTCTATGCAGCCGCTGATAAGTACCAACTCTGCAACCCATTTCTCTCTTCTGTGTCTCGGTATGGTTATCAAAATCTTGCAGGAAATGCCTCATGCTCAGCATATTTCTTGAAATTCTGCAAATAGCTCATACTTTCTCTCCTAATAATCTTCCACAAAGTGACAGAAATGCACTTACCAAGATGCCTTTTTATCTTCCCCCCTCCTTTAATAGTAGAAATGTTTCTTTAAAGGTAGGGAAAAAAACAGGTTCTGCAGAGCAAGTTTGAGTCAAGTAAATGTAGGAAAATAAGTACACCCTACAGGGTGAGGGTGGGCCACCATGTAAGAGAGAACAGAGTGGGCTACCTCTTTTTCTTAGTTTACTACCCAGTAATCTTCAAGCTCTTAGCTCTGGTGGCTTGGCGTCCTTAAGACTCTAAATTACTTTAAGTGTGCAACATCTCCATGTGGCCCTTGGTTGAGTCTTGTAATAGATGTGAAGAATCATATGCATTATACCAAGATTTTCGAGAAAATGTAAGTTACATTTTAAATTTTTTTTTGGAGTCAAACTTAATTGGCCTCAAAAACTTATCCTAGATATGAGGAAATTCACTTTCAATCAGTGTTTGAGTCACATTACCGATGGCATGGTATTCAACATAATTTTGGGTTTACACTGAATTGATGAACCAGGAGATGAGGCCCTGTTCTGATTCTGATGACCATCTTAGAAAAGTTTATTATCCAAACTCATATGGTCCATTTGGCATAGGAAGCACCACTATTTCCATGCCAAGCCTAAAGAGAGTTACCTTCAAGTTAACTTCCAAGGGTACAGGGCTCAGTGTTAATTCCTGACCACATGCTCTCCCTCCTCTTCTGTCCATGTAATCTTCTATCATCCATTCAGCAGTCCTGTCATCTCTCAGGGGGCTATACTGGAGTGAAACATAAGCGGTTTAGCATTTATATACAATTTAATATGTAGTTCCATTTAATGTCTCTAAAAGAAGTCAACATCTCCTCACAAGGTTAGTCATTTATCTCTGCTTTACTCAGACAAGTGACCCATCGCTTAATATTCTGAAAATATCTAGTATAACCTTGAAAAAATTTGATATACAAAGACTTAATTCTTTCCTCCAAAGGTATGACTGGGTACATGGGTGTAGATGCAGTGAGTTCACTCCTATATAAACCAATATGGTCCTTTTGCTTCTAAGGTTGGGAAAGGAGGTCCTTTATTCATCATTCATAGTGAAACCAATATACCCACCAATTGCCACCTCTGTGTACACACCTAATTATTCACATTGCTCTGCTGGCTGAATTTTACTCATCTTTTAGCCCTCAGTTTGAATGTTTCCTCTTCCAATAATTCTGCTAAGATCTAAATGGAACTTTTATTTCCTTCCTGTTACTCTTACACATCTTCCATCATGTTCCATTTTGCAACAAGCTGTCTTATGGGTGGTTGTGTGTGCCATTAGTCTGTGAGCTCACCAGTTTTCCTCAGTATCACATTTAGCAATGCATAATCAAACATTTGACCAATTTCTTAAATGGTATGTTAATGTATCATATTCATTTAAAGCCCATAATGAAGTCCTTCTCAGTGATTTTTCGGTCAAGTACAGTGTTAAAGTTATATAAATGGAAAAGATCCATCTGTATATCTACTTCTTCTGTTTCTGTATCATTTTCTGTGCTTCTGAATAGCTACATTCTGCTGGTGTTTCTTTTTTTATTTCCACAGAAGAGGCTGTAGATTTTGTAACAAGCCTCTAGAGGAGTTGTGACAATTTTAGGGTAGGTTGTGTGTCTGATACACTTTTACAGCCCAATTTGATCCTTGTTCAATTGTGATGAAGGGAAACACATTTTATTTTTAACTCTGCATCTTTCATGGGTGTTAGACCTCATCATCTTTCAATTACATATATTTCCTCCACATATATCTTGGACAGATGCACCTTTCAGTGTGTCTTACAGAGTGTTTCTTTGTGAATTTGAAGAATTAATACAAATCAAGTCAAGCCCCTGAAAGACTCGTACTTAAGCATTTCCCAAAGATCTGATCTTAGAGTGGAAAAATATTTGTTCCACTCTGATAAGCTGATGAGCTTTATAACGACTCTATGATGTAGGTCAACTAGCTGCAACCTTCAGCAGTCTTCTCAAATATTTGATTCCTATTTTTCTCCCCTATAAGATAATACTAGTACAAACCTCAAATGATTATTACAAGGATTAAATGTGATTATAAGTAAATTCAAGCATTTAGCATAGATTTGGTTCACAGTAAAGTGACAATAAAAGTAGCTATATGATCATTTACCAAAACTTTTCATTTGAGTGACATAGTCCATAAGTTTTTTTTAAAGATTCCTATGATGAGACCTGAGCATCTGCGGCATTTAAAGCATGTCATAATTGGCCACGAGCAGATAAACAACAAATTTTCCAGAACATTTTTTTAGAAACTTATGAAGTCCCAATGTTAGGCAAACGTTATCCATTAGCAGCTTGGATTCAGGCGACTGCGGATACTTAAAAAGCAAAGAAGACGAGCTTTTTATTTTTTTCTCCTTCACTTTTTAAATTCTTAAGTTATAGGATAGCTCCACACAAATTCGTGGTTTAAAGTTTTAGCTTCAGAGACAGTAACAGCCTGTGCCTGTTCTGATAATGTCCAGGGTCCACAGAAGTTCAGACCATTGGTGAGGTTTGCAAAAACATGAAGATGTCAAAACTAACTATATGGAGACATCCTCCTAAGGAGTAAACAAGGATACTCTTCTCTGTGAAGTAGGTAAACACTGTTGGTTTTATTTGTGCAAGAACACTGACCTAGGAGGAATGAGAGGATATTCTGAGGAAGACCCAGTAAATCTTACAAACACAACCTGGGAACTCACTCAATGCAGTTTCCATATTGGCACATGCCCGCCGTCGTGCATGAAGGTATATCATCTTGCACACTCTGAAGATCTATCATTTTGCAATAAATTCTACCTGTACTCTGTTTGATGGCATAAGTGTCTTGTCTGAATTCTTCCCTCAAAGACACAAGAAATTAAAGTGTGTTGTCAGTTCCTCGCAGTGTTCAATCCCTCACCCTCACCATGTTAGGACTTATCTTCTGAGTAACAATAACATAGGTAGGGATCAGTTCAGGGATGGAGAAACAGGCAGAATCCTGCGTGATTACTTGCTGCACACTAAAAGAAGGATTTATGTTTTCTACTAGGACAGCTATCAAATTAAAAGTTTTCTTTTGGTTTTTTTGTTTGTTTGGTTTAGTTTGTTTGTTTGGTACTGAGGATTGAACTCGGGAACTTGCACTTGTAAGGCAGGCAGCAGCACCACTGAGCTAAATCCCCAGCCCTCTTAAAAGCCATTTTTGCATGAATCTTCACTTGCACTTACAGATAAATTGTCAGAGGTACCTAAGAGAAGAACACAGCTTGATTTTCATTTTGTTCCCTTGTTGCTGTAAATTTTTGGGTCAATCTTTTCTCAGCTCAGCATATAGATATGTTCATCATGTAGGGAATATCTGTCTAAAAGTTGGCAATAAACAGTTGATTAAACTTGAATTTACATATTCTTAACTCCATTCAAGATGAGGACATGAGGATATCTGGGGGCCTTCAGCTAAGCCCAGAAGCCTCAAACCATTAGACTGAACCTGTGATTCCCTGGAATTGGAACCTCACAGAGTTAATCCTTTCCTGGGAAGGAAACCATCCTTCAGCCTTGAAGATCCCAGGACTGAGCTCATAATCAATAAGGCTCCAGCCCACCAGCTAATTCTTAAATCTGGTCTCCTGCCTTTGTGGGTGGACCAGCCTGATCCCCTGTATCAGAGAGTGTCTCCTCTGGCTACCTAAACTGGAGTCCTTTTTTTTTTTTTTTTCTTCCCTCTTAAGCAAGAACGAAAGCTAGCCAGTGACAAAAATAGGTTCTAAGAAAACGTAAGACCAGATCATTGTTTCTGGCCAAATTACTGCTTGCATCAATTATCTGCAATGCTAGGCTAAGATTATTATAAGTTTTTTTCAGTGTTGGGCTCAAACCTAGGGTCTCCCACATGCGACGCAAGCATTCAATCACTGAGCTATATCCCTGGCCCAGAAAATAGTTTTACTTGAAGAAATATTAGCTATAAGTGCAAGTAAATGAGCCATACCTTAAATATATAATCCAATACATTATCCAAGAAATATAGAGGTGAATCCAGTAAGTTATTCCAATTGGATTCTTACAACCTCACAAGAATGAGATGGGCAAAGTTATAAATGCCTTTAAAAAGAACCAATTCCCAGGCTCTATAATCACCTCAATTCTATGATTGCAGTATTAGCAAACATGGCCTCACAGTAGCTTATCAGAGCCTGATCACCTAGGTTACTCTTACATATTCTTTAACAATTTCTACGTTGCCAAGATCATACATGAAAAATGATAGAAGAGCCTTAGGCAAGGCTCACTACTGATTATAATATTATTTACAATGAGTGTTTTTTATGGGGTAACCACTCATTTTATAACAACTTTAAGATATAGGTATGATTGCTACCAACCTACAGATAAAGAAATTGAAGCTCAAGGAGGTTCATAAATTTCCTAAATTTGCACGACAGGTAAATGGCTAAGACTCAGATCTGTCACTGTAGCCATAGATTTTCTAACAAACCAACTGCATAGCTTCTTCCAGGAATCTCTCTGCTTTGGAACTAGTTAGACTTTTTTTGATGATGGGTGAATACTGCTCCTTCTAATTTAACTAGACGCTGATTTAACCAGAAAACAAAAACAGAAGGCTAGAAATAAGATGCCTTGCAAGTATATATGTTTATATCAGAATTTTCATTTTGCTTTTTTTTGGAGGCACATATTATTCAGTAGAGTTATGTTTAGGATTTATTGTGTATTTATCCTCAGTAGTATTTAAGGGACTTTTGAACAAGAACTTTATCATAGCATCTCAATCCCCTCAAGCAAATGGTCACACTAAAAGGATGGTACAGATGACTAAGGATGTCCTGCAGCAAACTGCTAGAGGAGCTTGAACAAGGGGACTCTGCTAGGCTTCTTGTCTCTCTGTGGGCAAATGGCAGAGAGAGTCTTGCAAGCTTGTTAACCAAGGAGCATCTCAATGCTTTCTCAGACATTTCAAAGAAGACTTAGATGAGAACTTACAACATAAACATAAATTTTCCCTAGTTTGGCCTTTGATTATACCTACCCTTTCATCCTAACCATTACAGCTAAATTGAAAGAGGTGGGTAAATGCATTTTTTTTTTCAGGTATTCTCACACGTAAAGTCCCTCAGAGAGACAGTCCCTGAAAAACATACACACACACACATGCACACACACACACACACACACACACCCCTTTCATTTAACATCTCCCCCTCCCGGTAACTACCATGTCATCTACTTTTATTTTCATGAAAGTACGTATTATTATGAATTTTCATATGTGGTTTCTGTTTGTTTTAATTTTACTTTTTTGTATATCAGCTGCCTCCCCAGAGAAATACTGATTCTATCAAGTAATGCCTTATTTGTATAATTATTCAGGGCATTTCTAGTTCCTAGGGTGTTCTCTAGAACATAGTAGGAGCTCAACAAGCAAGAATGAAAAGAACTGATGATGGCTGTAGAAGTTACAGTATGGCATGTGCCACTAGATGGGCAACAAAAGAGCCAAGTGTGCATTTCCAGCTTGTTTGTTTCTCAAGGTCTGCATTCTAGAAAGTCTCACTTTAAGCAAAAACAAGCATATGTGTATCATCTAGAGCCATCTGGAATGGATTTATCATACACATCTAAATTTTGCCTATAACTGTGAAGTAGCAAAAGTTCTCTGTGGTCACCACAGCTGTTGAAGCAACTCTGAAATGTGTGCAGCTTTGGAACAGAAAGAACGCCTAGAAGAAGGCTGAAAGAAGCTGTTAGCCAAAGGGAGTAAGATTCTGCACTTCTCAAGAAGCATAGAACATCAATTAAATCAGTATTTTGTAAAAAAAAAAAAAAAAAAAGTGTGTATCCTGTGTCAGATACTGTGGTATGAGCAAGAGTAGCTAGCATTGCATCCATGGTAAGCAAAATCATGTAATGCTTAAAGTTCAAAGCTTGACAATGGCTATGCAGGTACAACTTACCCTAGCATCAGAAGTGCTCTTATGATCTGGTTCTTTCATCCTTCACTAAATTTGATCTCTGTCTTAGCTACTTTCTCATCCCCGAGACATAGCCTACACTTGCAGCTTGAAGGAGGAAGGGTTTATTTTGGCTCACAGTGTAGTTGGCTGGACTATAGAGTGGTCTAATCCAGGGATGAGTGTCATGCCTCCATGTTCCAATCACTTTCCCAAAGCCCTCCCTATGAGTCCTTGAGGCTGTGGTAGGGGGACATCCAGATAGGAACCATAACAATCTTCTAGAATCTTTCCTGATTTACTGTACTCCATACACACTGGCTTCCTTGTCAACCCTTAAATATGCTACGGCCTAGCCCAATCTGAGGAAATTGTACTTGCTTTTGTTTCGGCCTGGAAAGTATTCTCACCACCCAGATTTTTCTGTAGTTAGCTTCTCCATAATTGAGCTGTGTGATCCAACAGTTTTCATCAGTATGTGGAAATATATTTAGTAACTCGGTGTTAAGTACTCATCTATTATATTGTAGTGTGTTACCATCTTCTGTTTCTCTGAAAAATGCATGGCAACTTGATTTTTTTCTTGGTCATTTATGTATTTGCTGCTGATTTACTTATTTAATTATCTATCTGTCTGTCTGTCTGTCTGTCTCTCTATTATTACTGGGAGTTGAATCCAGGTACATGCTTTACTCCTGAGCTATGCTGCATCCCAAGCCTATTTTTATTATTTATTTATTTAGGCACTGGGGATTGAACTTTG
The DNA here is from genome assembly GCF_012274545.1 of Fukomys damarensis. Lineage (NCBI taxonomy): Eukaryota > Metazoa > Chordata > Mammalia > Rodentia > Bathyergidae > Fukomys > Fukomys damarensis. Next base: position 121,154,726 of record NW_022900951.1, on the reverse strand, counting down.
GGCCTTACACTTGCAAGGCAGGTGGTGGAACCACTGAGCTAAATCCCTGGCCCCAAGCCTACTTTTAATTGCATTCACTCCTCCCTATATTTAATTTTATTTCAAAATAGTTGTAGAGTCACAGGAAATTCCAAAGAACATACAGCAAGTTTCTGTTTAGCCATCATACAATTTCTTCCAAAGGTTACATCCCACCAATTACAGTACAATATTAAAATCAAGCAACTGAGAATCATACTGTGTTTGCATATAGTCCTGCACGAATTAACACATGTGTAGGTTTGCATAACTACTAGCATAATCACAATACACAACTCTTGCATCATCACAAAAGATCTCTTTCAAGATATTCCTTTATATATTTTTTAATCCCTTCGATTCCTTGCAGTTAAATGTTTCAGTGATTTAAGGTAAGGTCAATACAAAATTGTTTCTGTCCCATTAAGGACTATTTATAGAGAATGTATCTATCCATCCCTTGTTCCACTAGTTCCAATAAAGCATGATTTTTCAGGAGATTTTGAAAGCAAATTATTCCCCTGGGTCCGACAAATGACCTGGATCATTTACAAGATGTCCAAAATAGCACAAATTACAGTAATAAGTCTAGGGTTCACATTCCATTCTTGTTACCCTAAAATCAGCAAAGTCTTTCTCCATTCCAAGGTCAGATGCAAATTGTTTCTTCACAGTGCCGGAGAAATCGATTTTCATAAAACCTTACCTGAAAATGTGCTAATAGAATAAATTCCATGTAGAATTATTGGCTTCTTGCCTTTATACCACCTGGATTTTCAAAAACTGTTTTATATATTTTTAAAACTTTTTCATCATAGTCTCTCGGTGATTCAATTAAATTTTTTTTGGGGGGGTACCGGGAATTGAACTCGGGTCCTTGCACTTGCAAGGCAGGCCACCGAACGACTGAGCTAAATCCCCGGCTTCAATTAAAGTATTTTGTGTGAACTTGATTTTCCTTTCTTGATCTGCGCTCATTTCCAATTCTACCCTCGTAAACAATGCTTTAAATTTTCCTATGGATTAAAATTAAAACTAGGAAGGCAGCATTGCTCATGAGGTGTTTATTTGCCTGACAAAACCCATGGGTTTTCACCCCACACAGCCTTTGTCCCTAGAGAAAATGTGAGCAAAGTTGCCTGTGCACAGTGCTTCCGAAGCTCTGGGCAGCTGCTCTCTTTCAGAGACTAAAAAACACCATGAAATTATGTCACCAGAAGCAGTTCAATTGCCAGTGGACCAGCTGCCGTTTTGTGTAGACAGATCTGTCAGAGGGTTGAACGCTGAGAATAACCGCAAGTAGAGGGACATTGTAATTATGAATTCCAAATGGAAGAATTCACAACCAAAGATATCATCACCACAGAATACATCTGAATCTCTATCCTCTGCTCCCCTAGGATTTGATGTCATTATAACCCAGATAGACAATTTATCTGCAGTGTCAGCCCTGAGGAAACTGTAATGAACATCCGTGATTTTTGCTAAACTAAAATTCAGGAGAATGCACATACACACATGTAGAAACATACACACACGTTTGCTTGCTCACTCCATTTTAGGGCCTGAAGACAGATGTAAAATACATACAGGCAAACTTTTCTCATCATAAAAATTCTAAAATAAATGTACTATTTTATTTCAGATACATTATTAGAAAGGCTTCCAAAATTCTATTTGTTCATAAGATTGTGAGTTGTCATTTGAAATTCTGCATTCAAGGCCAATTGGCACAAAAAATTACAATAATGTTACGTCATTGAATTCCTAGTGAAAAGTCCAATATTTATTGCATTTATTGTATAATTAACAACCTTTGTATCAGAAATTAAAAATTCATCAGCACTTACAGTTAAATAGGAATCATTTCATCACCCAAAGCTGTATGAAAAATTAGACACTACCTTCTTAAATCAACTTTATAAGCCAGGGATGGTTGTGCACCTCTGTCATTCCCAGCACTAGGGAGGCTGAGGCAGGAGGATGGCCTGGACTTCAAGGTCACTCTGGGCTACAGTGAGTCCGAATCCAGCCACCTTGTCTCAAACGAACAAACAAACAAACAATAAAAAACAAAGAAATCATCTCTATAAAGTTAGTAAGAGGCTTCTTCCGAAACCTATGCTATATATTTTCCTCTGTCTTATACTGATCTATTTTCTCAAACATATTTTTCTTTTCTGGTTTCTTTAATATCAACATCCACCAATATTCATTATTAGCTAAATTGTCTCTTCTCACATCCCTGGGCAACTTCATCCACAAGGGACTATTGTCCTTAGATTACAAACCTATAGGGCATGTTACTGTATGGAATACCATAGGCAATCGTAACACAATGCCAAGTGTTTCTTATATAAATATATCTTATATATAGATGCACATATATCTAAATTGTTCAACATGGAAGTCATTGGCAAAGCTAAGAGAAATTTGTATGGGTGGAATGGCAGCAGTGGAAAAAAATCTTGTGTGAGTTAACAAATCACAGGTAATGAAGTGAAGCCATGATTTAGAGACTTGTTTCATGAAGCTTGGGTATAAAAGGTAGTAGAGAATCGGCAATGAGAATCTCCTTAATTAAAGCCATCCCATCACCATTTGGGCAGTATCAAATGATTTACATGCCTTTATTGATTTAATCCTCTTTTCCTTCTCCTAATTATGTGTGTTAGATTGCCACCATTATTTTAATTTTCAACCACCATAAAGCAAGTGGGTTGAACACATGGATTTTTAAATGACTGAAGCAACTATTCAAAGGTTACTCAGTAGCACAGTTGAGGTTGAAGGCCATGGGGTCTGATTCCAAAGTGATTGTACTGTATGCTTTCTCCTGTCAAATCCTGTATCTACACATGTCCTGTAATATATAAAGAGGTAGGCATTGTTCTCCAATCTCTCAATGACAAGTAACTTTTATTGTAGGACAAATTTCCTCATTCTGCAATACCTTTGAATGAGATTCCACAAGGAGACATCTGAAGATCATCTGAAGAGACCTGGCTCAAGCATAGTGCCTTAAAAATATCCCTGTACAGGGCCAGGGATTTAACTCAGAGGTTCGGTGGCCTGCCTTGCAAGTGCAAGGATCCAAGTTCAATCCCTGGTACCAAAAAACAAAAAAAAAAAAAAAAAAACTGTACCCAGGGGTTTTATTATCATCAGTTACACATAACTGGCTGTCTATATGAATAACTATATTATCCTCAATATCTGGCTTTATGGTACATACTTAAGCACATACATTCATATTAATGGAGTTAATATATTTTATTAATAGTTTTGAAACACTGTAACAATAATCAATTGTCCATTATCATATTTGTAATTGTTTCTGATCCATGGTTGAAAAACATCTGTACATCACTATGAGCTCTCCAGGTGGAAGATCTAGAATGAATTATAGAGAATTTGCCAACTGATACAGTTCTGGATCCATTGTACAAGGCATGTGCCCAGGAAATGCATTTTAATTTTCCATTTATTGGAAAATAAGGATACTATGGATTTTTCCCTTATGAGAATTTAAGGGAATGTCTGAATGTAGTCTTCCTTTTTTCCAGTTTTGGACATTATGTGAGTATAATGTCATTCTTACTATTGTCTCTAACTTTACTATATTGGATAAATAGGACAAATTCCTGAAGTAATTTCATAATGTGTATCTGTAATTATATTTCCCTTTACAAACACTTTTGGGGAATTTTGAGGAAAAACCCCTGAATGACAAAGTTGCATCAAAACTTTAAAAAGAGAAAGTCTGGTATACAGGTTAAACTTTGAATATCTTCCATATAGACATGAAGAAGTAAAATGTGCTTGTAGCTCAGTGGTACAGTGATGGCCTTCTGTGAGCCAGGCACTGGAATTAATACACTACACTGCAAAAATAAAACAAAACAAACAAACAGCAACAACAAACTTAGTCCAAGAAACCTATTTAGCTTTGTCATTATCTTTAGCATTTTATATCTTACTCAAGTTTGGAGATGCAACCACTTCTTAAGTCTTTAAATTCATATTGACTGTTCCTTTGCTTCTATATTCACATTCCAACTTGTCCCTGGAATCCATCGCACAAGGAAGGCCTTGCTCATGGTTGGGTGTGTGCTCTCTCAGCTGTACTTCAGTAAGTCTATCATCTCACGTGACTAACATTATCTGTCTCTTTAGTGCAGCATTTATTTAATCCTGATCAGATAGAAAGGTAAACATCAGTTCTCCTTAAGTTTGGAAAAAGTGCTTTCTAAATACTGAAGAGAATATCTGCTTGGAAATAGCATTGCTAATTGTAGTTATGTTCTGTAGGCTGAACAAGGAAAAGGGGAAAGAGCACTGTTGTTTATAGATTTATAGTTTAAGGTACGCTATATATATATATATATATATATATATGCATAAGGTACACTATATTACACTATATATATAGCATATATAGTGTGTGTATATATATATATATATATATATATTACAACGAACTATAGTACAATAAAACCTGATACACAGCAAAAAGAGTAAAAGAGAAATATAGTTTGAAGAACAGACTAAAATGAACAATGAGCAGATCATTCAAAAAGGAGAAAGAAAACTGCTTTACAAATACAATGAATGTTTTGCTCTTCTTTTAGTCAATACACTTTACACCTTTGGAAGAGTTTTAAGTTTCTAGAAAAACTGAGAAGATACTATAGAACCTTTGTTCCAGCTTTTGACATACACAGAATTACAGTCAACTAAGGTACAGTAGCAAACCAGAATTTCTTGCTGGGACCCAACTGTACTTTAGTACCCATTGGTTAATCTCTTCACATCCCCACCCTACATTGTTCCCAGCCTATAAATACAACTTTACTCTTAATTTCTAGTGGGGCAACTTCTTTAGATTTCACATGATTGAGACCATGTGGTATTTGTCTATTTATGTTTGACTTGTTTCACTTAACATAGTGTTCTCCAGTGGAAATGACAGGATTTCATTTTTTTGTGTGTGTGGCTGGATAGTAGTCCATGCTGTATATGTTCTGTACTTTCTTATAATTTACCCATTCATGAGTTTGTAGACACTTAGTGTGATAGTTCATTGTGGTATGTCAATTTGAATGGATTAAGAAACTCCCCGTGGATTAGGGGAGCAAAGTTCTGGGTATGTCTGTGGATGACTGACATGTAGCCTGCAAATTGAAGAGGACTTCTAGTGCAGACTCTTCAGCCTTCCAACACAGATAACTTTGGCATTCTGACACAATGAACTTGCACCAGATACTCAGTGAGCTCCAGGCCTTTGAGATTCGACGGGATCCTCTGACTCTTCAGCACACACATAGCCATTCTGTATTCTTCCATGGCTGATTCCACAGGAGGCCATTGAATCATACTTAGCAAATTCTTTACATATATGAATATATGTTAAGTATAATCTGTTTGTCTAATGAACCCTAACTGATACACTTTGGTTCATTCTATTTGAGGGCTTTTGTGAATAGCGCTGCAATGAACATGAGAATGTAAATATCATTTTGGCTTTCTGATTTCATTTTCTTTAGATATATGCCTAGTGGTGAGATTGCTGGATTATGATAGTTTCATTTAATTTTCAAAGAATTTGAGATACATAGAAAATTTGCAAATACAGAAATATAAATGGTTTATGCAGATTTACTTATGTGTAGATATCACCATTTGCTTTCCAGTGACTAATTCAAGTGATTTTAAAAATATGATACTTCTAATTTTAATTTGTAAGGAACCATCCATACTGTGTTCCAAGTGACTGTACTAATTTACATTCCCAACAGCAGTGTACAGTGGTTTCTTTTGCAAACTCTTGTTGCTATTGAATTTTTAAAATCACTTTAATTTGTCAGTGGAAAGCAAATGGTGATATCTACACATAGTAAATCTGCATAAACCATTTATATTTCTATATTTTCAAATTTTCTATATATCTCAAATTCTTTGAAAATTAAATGGAAGGAAAAATAAAAGTATTGAAGTAAATTTTTGATTTTAAATAATTGTTTTAGGAACATGTGAGAGCAGGCGTATGTTAATTACTTTGATTGTGGTAATAACTTCAGAGTGTTTACATGTATCCAAGCATCATGAAATATACCTTAAATATACATATAATA
>NW_022900951.1:121133030-121148492 GCF_012274545.1 Fukomys damarensis | reverse complement strand
TATAATTTTATTTTTCAATCATACTTCAATGAAGTTAGGAAAAAACAGTACATAGAATCCACAAAAAATGTGATGAAATGTAAATTAATCCACAAACAAATGTGACAAAAATTTAGCTTTATGAGTGCCTATATTTCACAAGTCTTAGAAACATGTTGTGCACAGTATCTATTTAAATCCTAAGATCTCTGTGATATTTCTGCTTTATTTTCAAAAATTATTAGCATAGTAGAACTCATGAAGTGAGAATTGTTTTGGTAGTACATGATTAAAGCATAGCACAAATCTGTAATAAATTTTAAATTGTGGTGTCTACCAACTCTTATTTTTCTAAAAGATGGTTTCACCTCAATTTAATTGTGATTTACTCAGGAAGTCCTCTACTTGCATTCTCTTTTTCAGGTTAAATGTTCATAGCAATAGTTCCAGCTAAAATACCAAGAAAAGAAACTTTGCTATTAAATTCATATCACCAAGCTTTGTGTTACATTAGGCATGACTCAATTCAGAGTAGCACATTTTGTATCTTTGATATAACTGGGGATCTTTGATTTATATGAAACATCAAGTAGAAATAGCAATTTATTAACAGCCTCTGATGAAAAATCAGATGTATTTCATTCTTTCCAATAGAAACAAGTTTTTGCAGTTACTGTCAGAAATCTCCAATGGTCAAATGATGGTTAATTTAATAACTGTGCTAACACACAAACTACGCATGAAAAACTTTGGTAAAGAAGAATAGAATGCCTCAAAGAGTCATCTGTAACTTGACTGCAGGTTTTGCTAAATGCATTTTGACAACAGCCTGATAATGTTTTCAATTTGATCGGATAAAAGGAAGTTCAATAAAAGTATTCAGTTTTACCAGTTAATTTGACCATTTTGTACTCATTACAGTTCTTAGGTCAAGAGGGACCATAGGTCTTAATACCATAGGATTTCCTTAAGTTTTTATTTTTAAGTGACTGTAAGATATAAATCTAAAATCATAATGTCTTAGGCAAGGCAAGTTACACATATATTATAGTTTGAATTGTTTACTGCTTGTTTTCATAAATAAAACATAAGACAGGAATTATCCTTCATGCAAATAAGGAGACATAGTTATCCAAAGTCAGCACATACTGAGATTGCTTAAATGTACAAAAAATCCTTTCAAAGCTTAGTGTTGTGGCACGTGCCTATCATCTCAGCACTATGGAAGGCTGAGACAAGAGAATTGCAAGCTTGAGTTCAGCCTGAGCAATGTAGCAACTTAGTGAGACTCTCAAAATAAAAAAGTCCTGGGGATGTAACTCAGTGCCAAGGCCCTGGGGTTCAATAACTAATCATGTGCGCGCACACACACACACACACACACACACACACACACACACACATCTCTTCAGAGTTTCTGGATAAATTTTTGTTATAAGTTGTTCCTTTTGTTTCTGACAATCAATGTCTCAGTTTTAACTTGTCCTGGCCATGTTTTAAAAGATCTCTTCATTTTTGGACTTCCTACTATTAACAGGTTTATTTCATCTTTCCTATATAAATAAAGTAACTAATGTCCAAAAGAAAAGCAATGAGTTTTTCCATAATAAGGACTTTACATTTTCTTAATCTTCCTTCTCCCTCTGCTCCTCTACTCTCTGTTCTTCATCTCCTTTCCCATCCCCCCTTCTTCTGTATTCCTCTCACCTCCTTCACACAATTTTTTTTTATTTCCACCATAAGAAATTAGTTCCTGGGCTTATCTATTAGATTTTCCAAATTTCCCATACATTTTTGTCTTGGATAATATACCACGTAGAAAATGTATTGAAAAGAAAATCAAGTTTTCTGTTTCAGAACAAAATGCAAGTTGAAATTCCAAAAGCAAAATGATTCAGTGTTTCTTTTGTGTGCACTCAATTATCCTGCACCACGTACGTGCTTTAATGAATCACATGTTTCAAAAGTTTCATTGTGAACATCGCTGGTATGTTTCCCTTATGTAAGAAATAAATTATATATATATATATGTGTGTGTGTGTGTGTGTGTGTGTGTATGTATATATATAATATATATTCTACATTTCAGTAGAATTTCTTGAGTTGATAACATTAATGTATTCATTGAGCCAAATACTTGACTATCTACTTTTTTGCCAAGCCAAGAGTGATGCATGCACATATCCATATGCAGTGTTGGTCCTTCCCTCAAATAGAGAGTAATCTGAGGCTATGGGTATAGCTCAGTCTTAGAGCATGCTTAGTGCCCTGGGTTTGATTTTCAGTGCCACAATAAAAAAGACAGAGAAAGAGAGGGAGAGGGAGAAGAGAGGGCAAAGGGAGGAGGGAAGAAGAACGAGGAGGAGAAGAAGGAGAAGGAGAAAGGGGGAATACACAGAGAGAGAGAGAGATCTACTGCAAAAGGCACATAAGCACTTAGCTACTTCGATGTGATACTGCCACTGTCAACACTGTGTTGTCCCCTCACTAGTTGAAGCAGCCTTTGGAATCTGAAAACAAATGTGTTGAGTACAAAAACCAGTCTGACTTTTCAGGAAAATGTGATTATTTTATTGGATGAATAAAATAGGCAGGTATCATTACAAAAGGCACAATGATATCCCAAGTTACTAGGACAATCTTTTATAATAATTTGATTCTAGATCTATTTTACAGCAGCGTTATTGGCAACCTATATCCAGTTATAAACAGTTGTAATGCTGGAATATGTCAGTGTTTCTTTTGTGTATGCTCAAGTGGCCCATATGCTGTCAGCCTCAGAAGTATCCTCAGAAGCTTTTCAGTTTAGAAACATTTGGCAGTAAACCACAGCTTCTGTGAGAAATTTTTGGATTTTTTTAATATTATAGAAGCACAGAAGGGAGAAAAAAGTCACATTGCCTGGAATAGTCTGGTGAGTTTATAGCCAAAACCAGTTTATTAATAAATTCAACAAATTATATTTGAATGCTTACTGTGTCTAGAATATATAAAAAACTTAAAACAATCAGCTCCCCCCCAAATATAAAGACCCAATTCAAAAATGGGCATCTGGAATGAAAAGACATTTCTCAGAAAAAGAAGTAAAAGCAGCAAGCAAACATATGAAAAAATGTTCCACATCACTGGTCATTCGAGAGATGCAGATGAAAACAACACTGAGATTCCACCTCACCCCAGAAAGAATGGCTGCTGTGAAGAAGTCACACAATAACAAATGTTGGCGGGGTTGTGGGGAGAAAGGAACCCTTCTCCATTGTTGGTGGGAGTGCAGACTGGTGCAACCACTGTGGAAATCAATATGGAGATAACTCAAAGAGCTGGGACTAGAGGTTCCATTTGACCCAGCCATCCTCCTGCTGGGTATCTTTCCAAAAGAATTAAAAGAATCATACCATAGTGATATATGCACATCCACATTTATAGCTGCACAGTTTGTAATGGCTAAAACTTGGAAACAGTCCATTTGCCCATCAGTTGGAAACTAGATAAAGAAGATGTGGTTTTTCTATAAAGTGGAATACTACTCAGCCATAAAGAATGAGAAATTAGATTCATTCATAGGTAAATGGATACATTTTCAGGATATACTCCTAAGTGAAATAAATAAGTCACATATGTGTAAATGCCGAATAGTTTCTGGTGTGAAAAATATAATAGTACATAAGATCCTAATGATATAATTGACAATGTAAAATAGGAGAAAAGGGCTAAATAGGTAGGGAAAGTGGGAAGGGTAGGGGAAAGGTAATAAGGGAAAAGAAAAAAAGGTGAAAAAATGGAAATAAATTGTTTGTAGATGTGGAGGGGAGGAGGGGGTGAAGGGAGGGCAGGGACAAGGGGAAAAAATGAGAACCAGGACCTGTCATGTAAAGGTACAAGATCCCAACAATGAATGTAACTGTACTGTATACCTAAAATGTACCAATAAACTCAATTAAAAAAAAAGAGAAAGGTAGTTGTAGAAATTTGAATCATAGAGGAACTGAGGGATATATAGAACACAAATAATAATGCATACACAAGACAATCATGTCAAGAGGTATATTTAATTTCAGTGAAATAAAACAGGATGTCTGTTGAAAAAGCAGAATACAACTATAGATTACATAAGAGGCATAATTTAAATAGAAAGATACAGGGAGGTTGGAAGTGAACAGATACAGAAGCTGCTTCAGGGAACCATTACACCCCTCTGATGGCTGCAATGACTACTTAGTATCCAGTAGATTTTAAGGCGAAATATTTCCAGGATGAAAAGAAGCAACAAATAATAGTGACACTGATCTTTAATGCTACGATTCCCCACACACAAGACTAGCACTTCCCAAATCACAGAATGAGGAAGAGTAGTCCAGTGAAACAACCAGGAAAAGATAATATTTCTTGGTCAAATAAGAGTATGACACTCCCTCCACGCCCTCTGCACACTTGTGAATGAATTAGATGACAAAGAGATCAAAGGATTTGTGATATTTTGTAGATGAGAAAATTAAATAGCTCTGCTTAACCTGCCTTTTTCCAAACCATGAAGACTTTATTTTGTTTATTTATTTTCACATAAATTCGGTCAACATCCTATATAATATAATTTTGAAGAAATTGAGTTTCTTGAGCAATCTTCATCTCCAACACCTAGCAAAGTACCTGCAATATCATGAAATATTAGTCAAGGTTAGTGAAAAATGCATCAATGCGCACAGAGACAGACAATAGTTCATAGCATTGTGGTTGCATCATAAGGGTAAAATGCTTCCTGAGTGTTCTTTCAGTTCTCCAGTGTATACAACACATAGACAAGGTTCATAGAAACGACACTGTTATATTAAATTCCCCTCCCATGCTAAAGCATCCTAGTTATTCTATCCCACACATCCAAGGTAAGACTAGTGGTTAGGGTATCTTCTTTGAAGTATTTCAGAAAGCTAGTCAACCTAGAGTTTAAAAGTAAGGAGGCCAAGAAGGTCAGAGCCTATTTTACCAACTGCTGTGATAATTAGGGCGGAAAGAGATGATGAACGATAGGAATGGGTAAAGGCGTCAAATGCTAAGCAAAAGAAATGTGACCAAATAGTTCATAAGTACAAACATTACAGAAAAAGTCATTAGAGACTTGTGAGATCGGTCAGAGAAGGGAGCGAGATGTGTAGAATAGAGGATGAGTATGACTGTGAGACTGAGCAAATTCCAGCCAAAGGTCACAGTCTGTTTATGTGTGAATTCCTTCATAAATATGCATATGGGCATTTACAAAGTGAGCCATTTCAATGCAGGGGAGTGGGATGTTCAGTAAACACATGGCTTCTTACATAGTCAAAGATGAGATTATCATAATATATTTTGCAGAATGCATTCAGCAACAAAGAATTTCTAGAACCTCAGTTTCAAAACATACGTATTGGAGAAAACTGGCAGCAAAATTCAAAGGATGCTTTACAAATAATCTGTACATTATACTTAATGGGGGCACTTCTAAAAGAGAGTTGTGGACTTTGAATATCGTGTTTTTAAGTGGACTTTGAATATCGTGTTTTTAAGCTCACAGACCAACCACACAAATCTAAATCTCTTTTTTGGAATATTACTTTGGAATAAAAGTAAGATTATTTGTCTTATTAATATGCATCTGAGAACATTATTAGTGAGACAAAATTTCATCATTACAAAATATAACAAGAGGAAATGCTAGTTCTGGGGGTCTGGCTTACAAAACAGAGAAGAAATATCAAGAAAATGCCTAAATTCAATTAGGTTCAGGTCTGGAAAGAAGAAAGGTATAGAACCCTTCAAACCACTCTGTAGGTTAACTGCTTAGGTAAGGACGAAGCTCTAGTTAATCTTTGCTGTTTATCAAAGAGAAGCAACTTTCAGATTTTCAGAACTTCAAAATATGAACAAAAATAAAAAGTGTTTGCCCTCATATTCCCTTTACCACACTCAATTAAATTATGCACTAAGCTACTAGAGAGGAGGATGCATTCAAATGATTTTAAATTTCTTATCTTTTCTCCTTAAGAAAGCACCTTTAACAAAAATCATTTGATATGTTCAGTAGACACTGTCCTTATTATGCCTTTTAAGTAAGAGGAAATTGTACATATTTGCTAAGTACCTGCTAGGTGTCCAGTGCTATTCAATGGTAGACATAAGGCATTATTTTATAAAAGTCCCCCTCCTTTCTGAAAGATCTAGACATGCTAATTGTTTCCCTCCCAAGGAATGGGCAGAGAAATATAGAATTAAAGCATTCACCTCACTGAAGCCTTTCTCAAAGGCTGCCCAAGGTAAGTAAATGCAAATATTTTGATGTCTTCACCCTGAATATTCAACTTTAGTATTTTTATACTCAGAGCAAGGCATTGAAAGAATTACAGAATCTATACATTTGATCAATTAGGAATCACCTTTTAACAATAACTTTAACATAGAGCTGCTCTACCATATTGCACACACTTTCTAACAGCTGGAAGTCAACTAATGAGTTTTGAAAAGTCCTAGAAGGATAAACAGTTCCCTTTCATAAGGGAAGAATTTCTCTAAAGTCTCCCCATTCAGAGAACAGTATATCTCATTAAAGTTAGACAATCTTTTGGAAACAATATGAATGCAGCAGTCACTCCAAGAGGAACATATATAACACATTGCAATGCTGACATGAAATGTGTTTGTACTCAGGGTAAGAATATGGGAGATATTTTTTGGAAGACTGCTTTGGAAGTGCTCCTCATGGATGAACTGTACATTCATTATGTTGACCACAAAAAGATAAGATGCAAAGGAATACATACAGTTGGATACTTTAAAGCATAATAACATAAAAAACAATATGATACACTGGAAGGAATATATACATTTGCAGCAAAAGAACAAAGAAGAAGAGAGTAATAAACACCAAAATTAGTACAGTTATCCTTTCTATGGTTGGAGATGACTGCTGAGACTCTAACAACAGCATTGCTTTTCTATTTCAAATTGGCTTTGGATACACAGGTGTTTATTGTATTCATACTTAAGTTTCATTAAATATACTCTGGCATAGCTGTCTTGTACATTCAACAATTGTTGTTATATGTTGTTATATTTGTTTTGTTTATATCTGCTGTTATTTTATCCTAAAATATCTTGAAAATAAATAGGAAACAATCTGCCATTTTATTTTTAGATGCATGTCTAAAAATAATGGATTTTTGAAACCTAACAATTTTATCATTACTATTAATCAAAATAATACTGACTCCCTAATAGTGTGAATGGCAAGAGTCTATTTTTTAAAAAAAACTTTCCCAAATTGTCTCAAAAAGTCTTTTATTTTTATAGACGATTTGTACAAATCAGGAATGAAATAACCTCCACACTGATTTGGTTGTTAGAACTCTGGCCTCTTTTAATCTACAGTCTCCTTCCCTCCCATTTATCTTTTCGTACTATTGACTTGTTGCAGTAACTGGGTCAGTTGCTGTATGGTATTTATTCTTCATTCTTTTGTGTGTGTGTTTGTGTTGAATATTGCACACTTTTTAAAATATCTAAGATCCTATTATGTTGAAGAGGTTAAGTATGGCATTCACACAGTTGCTGGCCTTCTGAGGCATGGTGAGATGAGAAAGTGGAAGGAACTCAAATGTCTAGTAGTATGAGCACTGTTTCAGTTGTGTCTCCATCTTCTTTGAGCAAGGAAAGCACTGTGTGACATGTGGGCATGTGTTTTCACTTTAAATAAGGGATACCTTACTGAGAAGTACCAAACAGGGGGAATTTGGAAGAAATAGCACTGGGTGAGCAGTAGATGCTGTGCCTAATCTTTCTCTAATGACATAAATGTTAAATTAAGTAAGTTAAATTAATAAAATATTATTTTGTCTTAATTATTTAAGTTATTGTATTTAAATTAAGCAAATATTATTTAACAACTATTATATCCAAGACATTGTTATGTACCAGTCTGAGGGTTTCATACCAAGAGGGCGATTGTTAACTATATAATTATAGTTCATGTTTACATTAAATAATGAACTATGCATCATTATTTAATCTAACCTGCCAAGAAAATCTATGAGGTATCATTGCATTTCCTGTTATATGAATGATGGACGAAGAGATTTTCTGACCTGTCTAGTGTTTCACAGTTATTAAACTGCTCAACAAAGAATAGGTGAAGTCTGTTTCAATTGTGTTTGGTCTGTATAATTTTGACAGAGACACGTTTAAGCACTGTATTATGCTATATTGCCTCAAATATGGGGTAAAAGGACATCTTTTTGTTGTTGTTTTTTGTTTTTTGGTACCGGGAATCGAACTCGAGTCCTTGCACTTGCGAGGCAGGCCACCGAACCGCTGAGCTAAATCCCCGGCCCAAGAACATCTTGAGTATAACAACTAGAACTGCATGCTTCACACAAATCTGCTTAATAGCCCGAACTTCAATTTAATGCCCAGTACTAGTTAACAGCTTGTTCATTTTACCCTGTGATTTCAGGTGGCTTATTTCCATACACCTTCCTATGAGATATCTTCATTTTGCACACTAAAGTTTGAACTCTGGACCCATTTACTTCATCAGTTTCTGTACAAAGGGTGCTCACATAAAGCAGTGTTTTTTTTGTTTCTTTCTTTGGTGTGTCTTTGTTTTCCTGAATATGGGAACATACAATTGCAGAGAGGGTTTCCTGGGGCCGGGTGGAGCTTGAGGCTTCCTGCCTGTCCCCAACTCCATCTTCACAATGTCATTTGTATCCCAGCCTTTTAAGATCTGGGCTTCTGCCATTAACAAATATGTTTTCCTCAATGAATACTGGTATCATTCCCAAAACGTATTTTGCTAGCTGCTACTAGAATGAATATGGTTTCTAACTACATAGGAAATCTTTCCTAGGTTCCTAATCTGTGAAAATAACATACTTTTCTAAGTGATTCCATTATATGACAACCAGTATCAGGCACGGAAAGTTTATAACTGTGAAGTTGCCTAACAGACCTTCCCAACAATCCTGACAGGTATTCCAACTCTCTTACTTTACTTATTTAAAAGAAAAAGTCAAGTAAGAGGAGGAAAACCTCAAGGAACTTTGCATTCACCTGGTTCAATTGGATCCCCTGAGACTGAATAGCATTTCTCAGACCCTATCAGGTGACAGCATGTGTCATTAACTGATAGATCAGGATTGGTGTTTGCCTCACCATCTATCCCAAATACTTTTGTATATTTCCTTTAAAAGCTTCAGTGCAAAGTTAGGCATGACACACAGATACACACAGCCTTGCATAGCTTAACTAGCAGACAATTTCATTGTTGTATGAAATTCATAGAGTTGGATTACACACCCTAAAATGACTACAACATAATCAAGCTGTATAATCGTATGGGACTGCCAGATTATATGTGATCTATCATTGGCCAAAACGTATTTATATGGCGCATGAGTATGTACAGAAATATATATGTATCTCAGTTGATTTTCAAAGTGTCAAATTAAAAAAAAATTTATAGGAAATACTTACCTGGGGCAATTACGGGGCCTTTATAAAAAATCAGAGTAAGTATCTCAATCGTAAGCAATAGATAATGCTATCATTTTAACTTAAATTGCCCATAAAGTCCTTTCAGATCTTAGGAAATTTTTGTACAGTATATTTTAAAATCTTTTTTATTGAAGTCTAATTTATATAAAATACAGCACACCACGAAATGATTTGCCAGACATGCCTGTGCAATCACTACCACGATCAAGCTATAAAACTTTTCCATTAGTCTGAAACACTCCCTCCTGAGCTTTTGTGGTCAGTGGATCTCTACTTATAGCCCAGCTAACTGGAGATTTACTTTCTGTTGTGTCTTGTACAATTTCATGTTAATGGACCATGTCATATACCATAATTTATGATTAGATTTTTGTTTTTGAAATTTATATTGTATGTATCAGTATTTCATTTTTTTCTTTATTGGTACATTTTAGGTATACAGTATAGTTACATTCATCTTGTACCTTAACATGATGTATCTTGGTTCTTATTTTTCCCCCATTCCCCTGGCCTCCCTTCACCCCTACCACCTTTCCCTATTTACCTTGTTTCCCTTTTTTCCTTTTCTCTTATTTTTTCTTTTCTCTTCTTACCCTCCCTACCCCTCCCACTTCCCCTACAACTTTAGACCTTATCTTCCTATTACACAATATCAATTGTACATTTTGATCCTTATTTACACCTATAGCTTCTTACACCAGAGAAGCTATTTGGTATTTACACGTGGGTCCTATTAATTTCACTTAAGAGTATGTCCTCAATGTGCATCCACTTATCTATAAATGTCTCTAATTTCTCATTCATTGTGGCTGAGTAGTACTCCAATTTATTAAAAAACCACACCTTCTTTATGCAGTCTCCAGTTGATGTGCAATTAAGCTGTTTCTAGTATTCCATTGTTTGATATTATATGTATAATATCACAATTTGTTCTTCTGTTCACCTGTTGATGGGTCTTGGGTTGGGTCCAGTTACTAACTACATATTATGAATAAAATTGACTTTACATGGACATAGTTTTATGTCCTTTGGATAACTATTAGGAGTAAAATTTTCTAATTCAGGGTGATGTATAGCCTCTTAAGAAAATGACAGAGTTTTGAGTAATTTCACCTTTTTCTACAACCAGCCATAATACTTGAAAATTCCCATTATTCTGTATCTATATCAGTATTTACTATTGTCATTGTTTCTAATCATAGTCATTCTGGCTGCTATCATGAAATCAACCAATAACAAATGCTAGCAGAGCTATGGGGAAAAAAGAACCCTTCTCTACTATTGGTGGGAGTGTAGACTGGTGCAACCACTGTGGAAATCAGTGTGGAGATAACTCAAAATCTAGGACTTGAGGTCCTGTTTGACCCAGCTATTCCCCTTCTGGGAATGTTCCTGGAAGAATTAAAAGTATCATAGAACAGCAATATATGTGCACCCATGTTTATAGTGCTACAGTTAGCTAACTCTTGGAAACAGTCCAAATGTCTGTCAACTGAGGATTTGATAAGATGTGTGTGTGTGTGTGTGTGTGTGTGTGTGTGTGTGTGTGTGTGTTTATAGAATGTAGTACTACTCAGCCATAAAGAAAGATAAACTAGAGGCATTTAAAGCTAAATGGCAATACTCTTTTAAGTGAAATAAATTAGACACACATATGTAAATACTGAATTCTTTGGTGTGGGAAACTGAAAGTGTAAATGAAGACCAAAATGTACAATAGATATTGTGAAATAGGAAGAAAAGGTTAAAAAATGAAGGGGAACTAGGGAAGGAGTGTGGGGAAAAGAAAGAAGGGAGAGAAAAAAGCGAAGAAAGAGGAAAGAAAAGGAAACAAAGCTTATGCATATAGGGAGGGTGGAGGGGTTGAAGAGTGGAAAGAAGAATGGGAAAAACGAACCACGATATATCATGGATAGGTACAAATTCCTAATGATGAATGTCATCATAATGTGTACACAAACTGTACCAACAAATTTAATGAATTAAAAAAATCATCGCCATTCTAGTATTTATGTAGTGGAATCCCATGGTGGTTTTAATAGTATTTTCCTAATGCTAAATCATATTGATCATCTTTTTATATGGTTACTAGCCAACTATATATCTTCAACTATGAGGTGTCTGCTTAAATGAGTCTCTGTTTTTTTTTAATTTTATGAAAAAACAAAACCAAATAAGAATAATTGTTACAGTGTATTTCTTTATCTTCAAAGTAGTTACTCTGACCATAAGACATAAATTAAAAAGATTTTTACAAAAAGAAGCAGAGAATGCAAATATTTCTTTTCAAAGAACTAAGATAAACTAGTAGTAGAAATGAATCCAACTGGCATATAGAGAGAAATATTTTTAAAACAGCAGAATTTGTAGTTTGGGTAAATATTGGAAGTTCTCCTTATTTCCTATTTATTTCTCTTCTATTTTGTACTTTATCTTTCTTATATAAGAGAGATAAATACATGACAAAATGCTAATCATTGCTGGCCACCAAAGAAATGCATATATGTACCTATTTTATCTCATTCCCTGTTTGTTCACCATTGAGTTGTGTTATATATTCTGTACACCAATACATTATTAGATTAAATGATTTGCTTTTGATTCATGTTAAATAAATTGATGCCTAATCCAGGACAGAATTTTACACTTTTTGTTTTTATGCTTAAGCATAGCATCCATTTCAAGTTCAGTTCTAAGTTTTGAGTAATTAAATCATATATGCACAATGCAAAGGACAGAATACAGATATAGAATGAAATAGCCTATGGGTACATACAACAATAGGAATCTCAAAAACATTATGCTGAGAGCAAAAGGCGATAATATTTTGGTAAGCATAGAGGTATATTTTTTATGTGGATCTCAAGTTGTTGAAACAGTGTTTTTGTTTTTTGTTTTTTTTTTTGTCTTTGTTTTTGTTTTTGCAGTGCTGGGGCTTGAACTCAGGACATTACGCCTGCGAGACAGGTGCAATGCTTCTGAGCTAAATCCCTGATTGAGGATAAACTCCTAAATGAAATAAATAAGTCACACATGTGTAAATACCGAATAGTTTCTCTGGTGTGAAAAACTGTAATAGTACATAAGATCCTAATGATATGATTGACAATGTGAAATAGGAAGAAAGGGGCTAAAGGTGTAGGGAAAGTGGGAAGGGTAGGAGAAGGTAATAAGGAAAAAGAAAAAATATGAGAAAATGAAGAAATGGAAATGAAGTGTTTGTAAAGGTGGAGGGAGGAGGGGTGGAGGGAGGGCAGGGACAAGGGGAAAAATGAGAACCAAGACCTGTCATGTAAAGGTACAAGATCCCAGTAATGAATGTAACTGTACTGTATACCTAAAATGTACCAATAAAATCAATGAGGAAAAAAAAAAAGAAAAAGCTAGCATTTCTCATTGGTACCT
The DNA here is from genome assembly GCF_012274545.1 of Fukomys damarensis. Taxonomy (NCBI): domain Eukaryota; kingdom Metazoa; phylum Chordata; class Mammalia; order Rodentia; family Bathyergidae; genus Fukomys; species Fukomys damarensis. The sequence continues at coordinate 121,135,589 of NW_022900951.1, read as the reverse complement.
TTGCTGAAAATGAATTGAACATATATGTGCATGTATTTGTACATATGCATACATATACTTGGTTTATAAACTTTCTATTCTCTTTAATCTCTTTATCTGCCATTGTACCATAACTTGCCATCTTGATGACTTTAGCTTTAATAGTAATTTTTGAAATCAGGGTAAGTGGTTGTTCATTTTTTTCATTGCTTTAAAATATTTGGTTTATTCTGCCTTCTTCAAATTTCCATTCATATTAATTTAAGAATTGGCTTTTATATTTCTCCAAAATATTGTGCTCTACACATTGTATAATTCTGCAGACCGATCAATAAGCCTCTAGACTAGGGCTGGGGATTTAGCTTAGTGGTTCCACCGCCTGCCTCGCAAGCACAAGGACCTGAGTTTGATCCCCAGTACAAAAAAAAAAAGCCTCCAGACTTTCTGAATGTCAATGGCTGCTGAATATTTTTCTAATTTAGAATAGATTAAAGTGATCTGTAAGTATTTTTTGAATGTTTTATAATGATGAATAGAAGACTGTGTAGGAAAAGATTTTTAAACTTCCAATATTGGGTGAGATTTTGTGCATGTGTGTATATAAGTATGCATGCATGTATGTAATTGTTACCTGTTTATATGCCTATACAAAGATAGGGAGAGAGAGATGAGAGCAATCTTTATTATTTAAAACAATGCATTTGAATGTGTTATTGTAAGGTCAATCCTGTAAAATTTGTTCCAGTTCACTAAAGGCCCATAGAAAATCCACCGAACTGTTGGACTTAATAAAGGAAACCATTATGCCTTTGGCCAAATCTGTGTTTCTCAGTGTGAAACTGAGTTGAATTCTGTGCTTCTTCCTTCAGGGGACATCACCTTAACTTGCTTATGAATTCTTCTTGAAGTCACACTAAAGATAAAAAGAAATCCTATCCTCCTAATTTAATATATTATTTTACATGTCCTAGTTCTAAAAAAATTTTTATGTATGTCACCAGCATTTCTCAGAGATTAGGCTTAAGTATCCACAGTTAACAAATCTTTATCCTCTCTCCTGTAGGACCCCTCCAGTGACAAGTTAGCCCAAAATGTCAAATTTGCAATTTTTATGGTTCAGGTTCTGTCAGAATGTGTCATAATACACTCTTAGGTACTCGTGATGCAGTGATGGGGAAGATAAAGAGGTTCCGACCTGTGCTTTTCATGCCGGACTTTTTATTATTAAGAATGTGACAGTTCATTGGGCTTTAGATACCTGAAAAGGCTCCTTCTCAAATCTTTGGCTGATCTGTACTCCCCAGTACAGTTTACCTGTCAGAATAAAGTTACAATTCCTTAACCACCGTTGAAAATGTGTTCATGCAAAACTTTAAGCGAGGCTTCCATGGCTCTAGCTACCCTGCCATTCTTGGAAAGAGCTTGTTCCTGAAGAGTGGTGTTAAACTCTACACAGCTGACAGAGCTCTTGTGGCTTTTGTGAAGAACAAGTTTGGGTTATTCACTGTTATTTGCAGTTGACGATTGATGAGCTAGAGCGTGTGTGGAAAGGTCAGAAGCCCGTGTGCTGGTGGGTGAGGAAATGCAGATGCATAGGTAACATGATGATGGTCTGTTTTCTGTACTTACATGTGGCAGAGTGTTTGGAATAGAAGTTTTTGGATAAAACTAGGAACGTTTCTAAAAATAATAATTAGAGTTGTAGAAAAAAAGTATTTCATGAAGAGATACATTAAAGGGTTAGAATGTTAGATTCATGAACAAAGCTTGGATTTGAAAGCACATAGTGTGTTGGAATTATATGTACGTTCCCTCCTTACTACTATGTTTCCTTTAAAATAGGACCCTGCTGGAAAATAATCAGCCTTGAAAACTAGAGGTCAAGCCCTTATCACCCTATCCTTGCCCTACCTGCCTTGCCCAGCAGACACCAAGCAAGAGAACGGTGTGGGCAGGTAAAATGGGAATTGGTGACTAGACAAGTTGCTTACAATTTCTGTGTCTCAGATGCTTTGTGTGTAAAATGGCCTAATTCCTGGAGTGCCTACCCATCAGTATATTCTTCCTCTTGGCCACTAGAGATTTCCAGTAATTTGAGCATGCTCAGAGAGGGAGCTGAGGCAAGGCTTCCCCGGGGACCGGTAGAAAACTGGACACACTGATGTCTGAGGTCCCCTCAAACTCCATGATTCTCACTACCCTCTTTCAGTTTGTAACCATCAGTTTTGTGGAAAGTCAGACTGTGCGATACAATAATATGATATACAATTTTGTGCAAAAATACTGAGTCAAATATTTAATAATTTAAAATGGGTAGGTATAAAGGGAAATAACACATCTACTCACACACTTGGATGATGAACAACAGTAGATCTGCTAAAGATTCCTCTGTATAGCTATTTTCATATCTAGTGCTTGACTCAGGAGTTTAGAATGAGGGTCACATTGCCTCTGTAGTCATTCTCGCACCAAGTTGCAACTTCTGGAAGTGACAAAGTATGAGGCATCGAATGTTAGGCCTGCTCAATTTTCCATCACACTTTTTCGACAACAGAAAAAGATTTGGATCACCGGCGGCGT
>NW_022900951.1:121114618-121126768 GCF_012274545.1 Fukomys damarensis | reverse complement strand
AAAAAGATTTGGTCTGTGAAGAAAATGCAAGAAAATGCAACCTCATAAGGTTAGGAAATGAGTTTGAGTCTCCTTTTTCAGCTATTGTACATCTTACATCAGTGAATTACTGGACACCTTTGCTGAACTTGTGTTACATTTTTAGCCTGTAACATGTCTTCATGACCAAAATCCCCAGTGTGAAATAGCACTTTCCTTTTATTTAAATTTTATTTTTTTTCCTTTTTTCTTTATTGGTATATTTTAGGTATACAACACAGTTACATTCATCACTGCGATCTTGTACCTTTGCATGACAGGTTTTGGTTCTCATTTTTTCTACATTCCCCTGCCCTCCCTTCACCCCTTCCACCCTTCCCTGTTTACAGAGACTTTGTTTCCATTTTTCCTTTTTCCCTTATTTTTTATTTTCCCTTCTTAACTTTCCCATACCTCTCCCACTTCCCATATTCCTTTAGATGTATTTTTCCTATTACACAATATCAATTATACATTTTAATTCTTATTTCCACTCGTAGTTTCTCACACCAGAGAAAATATTCCATATTTACACATGCGTGTCCTACTAATTTCACTTGAGTATAGCCTCAATGTGCATCCATTTAGCTATAAATGTGTGTAGTTTATCATTCTTTCTGGCTGAATAACACTCCATTTTATTAAAATACCACATCTTCTTTATCCAGTCTCTAGTCGATGGGCTCCATGTGGCTGTGCCTCTCACCCTTCCTCTGCCCTCCTTTTTTTTTTTTCTTTTTACTTGCTTTCGGGATGTCCTTTGTCCTCATACTTTTCATTTGTTTTTCCTATCTATATCAGTCATGACTTTACACATTTCTGACTCGTCAGACTGAGGGTTCCAAACCAATTCAATTCAGGCTATAATTTTTACAACATTGAGTTTCTCTTCTTATTTTAGCCTCTGAATTTCCTAGCAGTATTCAGAACTTATTGGCCTATTTGGCAACTCCTGTTTTTCCATCACTTACTGATTGCTGAAACATTTCATAGGAACTTCAAATATTAAATTCAGTGTGCCGAAACTGAACTGATGCTCTCTCCTCCCTGCCCAATCTTGTTCCTTCCTCTCTACACTTGTGATAGATTCTTTGGAGTCAGATTTGACAAATATTTATCATTTCTGGCACTTGCCATTTCTGTCTGTGTATTCATGTTACCATTCAGTACCATTTTATACTTTGCATAGTGAGGTAAGCATGAACTTGATTCTTTCTTCTGCCACCTTAATCTGCTATTGAGACCAGCAGTGGATTTGTAATCACTGTCATTGTGATTTTCAAATCCCTAATTTCCATGCATTTCTTTCTAGCTTTGAAAATAATTACTGATATTTATTGAGCATTTGTCTATTGGCCAAACACTCCGTTTTGAGGCATCTATTGCCGCACAACAAATTACCCAAAAATGTAGTGGCTGAAAGCAAATGAAAATATTTTCTCCTTTTAGGGCAGCACATGGAAGTGCTTGCAAGCAGCTTTTGAGTGAGGTGATTTCTGAAGTTTTGTCTAAAGAGCCAGGAAGTGTTGGTGCCAAATCATCTGGGCAAAACTTCTTTATGCATTGGTAAGTGAGTTGAATTACTATGATGAGCTTTGATTCAAATATAATGTTCAGTAATGTCTTTTGAAAGAAGATTCTATTGATTCTCATTCAGATTCTGTAATGTTGACTGCTTTGCAGAGATGCCTATGTCTTCCTGAGTTAATTTTGATAGTTTATAATTTTCTGGGAAAATATCCATTTGCGCTGATATTTTTTCAAATATGTTGACAGTATGCTGTTCATTAACATCTTTATTCTCCTCCTCCCTTTTGGCATTTATTTTCCTGATCCTAAATTGAATGTTTAATTCCTTTAATTTTTTTCAGTTTAAATAAATTCATTAAGAATTACATATTTCCTCCTAAGCTGCATTTAGTTAGATGTCAAAAGTTTTGCTATGTAGTATTTATCTTCTCCAATTCAATATCAGGTATGTGTTTGTTATTCTTTGCATCTCTTACTCATGATTTCTTCTAAAATGTACAAATCATCCAGAACGTGTTTTTTCAGTCCCAAATACATGGGTTTTTCCTGAATTTTCCAGTAGATTTTCAATTCAAATGCTTTACTTTTAGAGAATGTTGCCTGTGTAACACAATTTTGAAACTGGAAATTTGAGAAGACTTCCTTTTGACCAAGAAATACATCACCAAAATCCCTGTATTTTCTGTTTTGGCTAGTTGGAAATAATATTTTTCCCCTTTGATGAGAGCTGGATTAAAAGCATATATGCTACAAATATGTATGTCTATATATCTCTCTCTATATGTGTGTGTGTTAAAACATGTGTGATAAAACATATACATATCTATCTATCCATCTCCAATGACCTTTGTGATTAAATGAGTTTAATCCATTTACAGTAGTACTTCGGTTAATGAGCACTTTTGTTGGTGAATAATTTCATTCTCTAACAGAACAGTTCGACCAAATTTTGCTTCCATTAGTGAACTCTGCATTGGGTGATGAACACAACCATAGCCATCTTCCCTGAAATTGTAGAATGAGTTAAGTTCATGAACCAAGTCATCACTGTACAGTATGTTACCAAGATGATGCATGAGGTTTTTGTTTTAAAAAAACCTTTTTTGCTATCATACATTTGCAATACATAGTAAACACATTCATGGGGGAAATCGGTACATATACGTATTGCATTTTGATCATTTTTCGTCTCCTTTTGCACTCCTTCTCCTCTTTCTCCTTCCTTGGATCCTCTTTGCATGTCTACATCCTTGTTTCTTATCGCCTCTTTTTTATTTTTCTCTTTAAATTATTTAAATTCTGAGTTACTGATCATTAGTGAAACTATGTAATATTTAGCCTTCCATGTCTGATTTATTTCACTTAGTATTATTTAGTTTTCCTCATAAAACTTACTTTTATTTTTGGTTTATTCTGTTTTGTAAATGTCATTTTCCTTCGATGGCGAGAAGATATTTAATTATTCTGTTCAGTATTGCATGGCTAATATATAGGCTATATTTTCATTCTTATGAGAGTAATCTCTTTTCTTTCTATTAAATTCTAACACTTCTAACTAATACTTTGTACTTTAATGATTGTAAATGTAGATTTATTTTGGGCTTTCTCAGCACTTCTTTTGGTTTGCATTGGAATTCACATTTTTTTTTAAATTCTGGAAAACTCCAATGTTGCTTCTGAGCCTTGTGTTTTGCTTCTCCCTCTAGAACTGTTAGCAGATATTTAATGCTGTCATTGCAATTATTGTCCATATCTTTCAATTCTGTCATACTTTTTAATATTTCTGTTTAATTCCAAGCCCACTCCTTGATACTATCTGCTTGTTAACGGAAGCTACTTTAACTCTGAGTCCCTTGACTAAAAATGCGCTACTGTTTTTAAAATTTTTCAATGTTTGCTAGTAGTTTTGCAACTTCCGTTTCTCATTTTTTTCTTGTTGCATTGTGCAAGGGGGGGGCAGGTCTCAGGGAAGCGGATGTAGGAGTTTCTTTGATGACATAAGGACCCTCCACCTCTCTTTGGCTCCCTGCCCTCATTACTGTGAAGAATGATAGGGGACAATGGAGCCTCCAAAACTGATATAGTGCCAAGAGAATGATTATTTAAAGTGTGGCTAAGGAGTCAGGGATTTAGCTCCGTGGTTTGCCACCTGCCTCACAAGCTTGAGTCTTCAATGTAGCATATCATGTCACCAGCAAGTAATGACAGTTCAACTTCTTCCTTTCCTATCTTTATTGCTTTTATTTCTTTTATCTTATCTAATTGGTATGTCTAATGTTTCTAAAACTACATTGAACAGGAGTGGTGAAAATGGACATCCTTGTCTTCTTCCTAATTTTAGTGTGAAGGTTTTCAGTTTTTGACCATTTAGTATGATGTTGGCTGTTGGGTTTTCATAGATAGCCTTTATCAAGTTGAGATAAAGTCCATCTATTCCAATTTTCTGTAGGGTTTTTATCATGAATGGGTGTTGAATTTTGTCACATGCTTTTTCTGCAGCTATTGAGATGATCATACGCTTTTGGACTTTGACTTTGTCAATATAGTGTATTACCTTTTTTGATTTACATATGTTGAACCATCCTTGACTCCCTGGGATAAATCCGACTTGGGTAGGGTGTATGATCTTCTTCTTGACCTTCGTCATTCTGTTTGCCAGTATCTTATTGAGGACTTTTGCATCTGTGTTCATTAGGGAGATTGGCCTGTAGTGCACTTTTTTAACTTCCGTCTTTTCCTGATTTTAGAATCAAAGTAACACTTGCTTCCAGGAATGAATTTGGAAGTGTTGCTTCCCTTTCAGTTTCATTGAAAAGTTTAAAGAGTGGTGGCAATGGTTCTTCTCTCAATGTTTTGTAGAATTCAGCAGTGAAGCTATGAGGACCTGGGCTTTCCTTTGTTGGGAAATTTTTAGTTACATTTTCAATTTCAGTGAATGTGATTGGGATGTTTAGAATTTTTATATCTTCTTTGTTTATCTTTTGTAATTCATACATATCTAGAAATCTGTCCATTTCAATGTGTTTCGCATTTTATTAGAGAACAGATTCTCAAAATAGGTATTGGTGACCCTCTGGATTTCTGCTGGACCTATTTTGATTTCAACTTTTTCATTCCCAATTGCATAAATTTGAGCCTTTTCTTTCCTTTTTTTGTAAGTTTGGCTAAAGGTTTGTCAATTTTATTTATTCTTTCAAAAAACCAACTCTTAAGTTTCATTGATGTTTTGCATTGTTCTTTATGTCTGCATTACATTGATTTCTGCTCCAGTCTTTATACCTTCCTGCCTTGTAAGAACTTTAGGTTTGTCTTGCTCTTTGTCTAGCAGTTTAAGGTTCATCATTAGGTTGTTTATTTGAACTTACTCTGTTTCCTAGTGTGGACATTCACTGCAATAAATTTCCCTTGTAGAAATACTTTCATTGCTTCCCACAGATTCCTATATGATGTACTGGTATTCTCATTTATTTGTAAAAACTGTCTAGTTTCTTCTTTAATTTCCTCTGTGACCCATTGTTTGTTCAGGAGAGTGTTATTAAATTTACATTTGTTTGTGAAGTTCTTGCAGTTTCTTTTGCAATTGATCTCTAGTTTAATTGCAGTATAGTCTGATAATACACATGGGATAACTTCAATTCCTTTGCATTTACTTAAACATGTTTTATGAGCTAGTATGCGGTCTATTTTGTAGAATGTACTATGTACAGCTGAATAGAATGTGTATTCTGATTTTGTGGGGTAGAACACTCTGTAGATGTCCATGAAGTCCATTTGTTCAAAAACTTGGTTTAGTTCTAGTATGTCATTGTTGATTTTTCTGTCTCAATGACCTGTCTATTTGTGACAGTGGGGTATTTAGGTCCTAATTGAATTAGTACTTATTTGGTTTTTCATGTCTCGTAAGATTTGTTTTATATAGTTGGGGGAATTAGTGTTTGGTGCATATATAGGTATGATTGTCACCTCTTCCACTTGGAGTGTTCTCTTTTCAAGGGTATAGTGACCTTCTTTGTCTCTTTTGATTAGTTTTGATTTGAAATTTACTTTGTGTGCAAATAAGATAGCTATCTCTGCTGTTTTACAGGTTCCTGTTGCACGGAGAACTGCTTTCCATCCTTTTACTTTCAGTCTATGAGTTTCTTTTTGAACTGGGTGCTTTTCTTTTATACAGCATATTGTTTGATTTTGATTCTTAATCCATTCTGCAAGTTGATTTCTTTTAATTGTTGAATCAATGCCATTAACATCGAAGGTTATAATTGGTATGTGTTGATTTATCGTTGTGTTATTATCCTGTTGCTGGCTTTTTAAAAATTTTTCCCCTCTCCTTTTAATTTCTATTCCTGCATGCTGAATTTGCTCTGTTGGACCTCATGGAGTTGTGATCTTCATTGTCCTTTTCTAGGATATTATTTATAATTGTTAGGAGTGCTGGTTTGGTTTCCATTAAATTTTTCAGGTGTTCCTTTTCATGGAAATATCTTATTTCCCCATCAATTTTAAAACATATTTTTTCCAGATACATCAGTCTAGGTTGGAGGTTGTTTCCTTTTAGTGTTTGAAATACCTGACAGGCTCTGTTTGACTTGAGGGTTTGTGTTGAAAAGTCTGCTGTGATTCTAATGGGATTTCCTTTGCATGTGATTTGTTTCTTTTCTCTTACTGCTTGTCATATTTTGTCCTTCTGCTGGGCTTCTGGGATCTTGATTATTATATGTATATGTGTAGATTTCTTTTTTATCATGGCTGGAGTCCTATATGCCTCACTTATCTGTATGTCAAATTCTTTTGCTCTTTCTGGGAAGTTTTGTGTCATTAATTCTGTGAACAGTTTTTTGTGTCATTTTCTTTGTACTGCTTTTTCATGGACTCCTATCAGGCTTATATTACTCTTTGTTGTATCATGTAGGAGCTGTTAGATGGCTTTCTCATGTTCCCTTACTATTTTGAAGAGATCCTTCTTTTCGTGGTCACTGATGTCCATCCTGTGTTCTATATCTGATATCCTGTCTTCAGTTTGGCTCAGTCTGTTACGCAAACTTTTAATAGAGTTTTTAATCTCCTGCATATCTGTTTGATTCTGTTTCATGGATTCCATTTCTTTCCTGTGTTGGGCATTTTATGGTTTCCATTTCTGTCCTATGCTGGGCATTCCAGGCTTCTATCATGGTACTGAACTGATGTATTTTTTTTTTCTCTTTCTGTTCTAGTGTCTCTAGCTTACAGCCAGTGAGAAGGTCAATGTATAGCCACATTATGACCTTTATGTCTCTAGTCATGCCATTCATTCTCACCATCGCTGTAGTTATTTGGGAAATTATTTCTGTTTTGAATTTTTCTGGAGCCTCATTAATCTGTTTTGTTACTTCCTCTGCTATCAGTTCTGGGTGTCCAGGTGGTTTATTACCAGACTTTTCCACCCCATTTCCCTCATAATTTGCCTTTGATGAACTGGCAGCCTATGTTTGTGTTTCTGCCTTGCTTGAATGTCTTCTCATTTGTATTTTTCTTGTTGGCACTGTCCTTGGTTTGAAACCTGGGTTAATACTTCGATTTTCCTTTGATTTTCTTTAGGTTTTGAGTCTCTAAGGAATCTGAGGCAATCTTTTTGTCATTATACCCAGAAAGACAACTGATTAGATCAATCACACCATAGCCCAAGTGATACAATCAGCAAAACAAAAGCATCAAGCACAGTTTAGAAAATAAAATTTTGTTATAATTTTTAATCTATCACCTTTAACCATGTGAATTAAATAAAAATCAAGGTTGGAGCTCAGGAAAATGGCTTTTATGAGCTCCTGTGCCTCTGTGGTGTGAATTCAGGTATCAGCACAGTCAGGAGGCCATAAGTGTGCAGGGCGGGGGCGGAGAGAGAGTGGGGTGGCTCCGCAGGACTTCTTTAGAGGTTGGGGTCAGGGCGGGGACTTCAGGCTCGCCCTACACAATGCCACCTCTTAGTGGCTTGCTGCTGAGGTTGGGGCTTGAATCTATGTTGGCTACACAACTCTTATTCAGATCCTGATCTAGGTAGGTAATGAGGATACAAAGATGAACCACTGCAATCCCTGTTCTCAGATAGCTTACAGCCAGTGAGAAGTAGTTCAATGTATAGCCACATTTATGACCTTTATTTGGTCACCTCTCAGTCACCAAGTGTTTCTTTGACTGTTGTCTTTGGGGCCAAAGGCTATGAGTGTTTTTCTCCTGCATAATCAGGCTCCATTGGGCAGCAAATATGCTGAACATTGTAATCCAGGATTTAGGTTTAGAATCTACTGGAAAGCAAAGGAGGACTGCATTTCAAAGAAATAAGGGGATGTGCAGAAGAGGTAGAAAGTGCATCTCCTTGGAAGCATGTGTAAAGTTTTACCATGGTTTAAAGTTTTGCAAGGAAATTTCAGACATAAGACAAAGACTAAGCAAAGGCTTTTGGAAAATGTGATGTTAAAATTTGATTCCATTAACTTAGTTGTCCTGGCAACCAAGCAGGGGATTGGTGGAGCACATTTCTCAGTGTGTTCAGGTGGTTGATGGGACAGAGTCCTTTGGCACTTTAAGCCTCCCTGGCTCCTTCCTCTCTGGCACTCTTCTGCTCTGCTTTCCCAGCTGCCATGAACCAAGTAACTTTGGTTTATCATAACTTTCCACCATTGTGTTCCTACCTTGGAGCCTGCCAAATGTGAGCTAAATCAGACCTGTCCTCCTTTAACTTGTGAGTTCCAGATATTGTGTCTCAGCAATGGGAAAGCTGACAAATACAAGTGATGATAGTCCAAAGTATGTGTAACACATAGGAATGGAGCCCCGGCTCATGGCCATGATGCTTAAGTTTTTTAGACATCAGATACTTGCCTTGAATTTGGTAACTCAAGCATACCTTTTATGATGAGTTTCTGGATCAAAATAATATCTTGGATCACAATTGTACCATTTCTATATTAATGCTCAGATCAGAACTTATTTCCTTCATGTCACCTTTTCTGTTCATTTTTACCATCTGTCTAGGTACAAATTAGTTAATGCATATCAGGGAAATCAAGTAAAGAGAAATAAGTTTGATGAAGATAAAAGTACATTAAAAGCCAGCTATTAGATTTGGGGATACTATTGTGAATGAGGTTAAATGGGTGAACAAAATATGCAACGTACTAATATTTAAGACACTTATAGCCGAACAGGGAAAGCAAACAAATAAAAAAGCATTTGTACTTCATTGTTGCAAATCCTGATATGAGTAAAATACAGTTATGAGAACAAAAAGACAGGACACCTCCTACTCCAGCCTGAAGTTATAGCAGAGATTTTTCAAAAATAAGATGGTTGGAAGTTAGAAGTTAGCCAGAGGGGAATAGATATTTTAAGAAGCAGAATAAATTTATAAAGACCTGGAGTTAAGAGAGAATGACATATTAGGGAAGTAAAAGTTGTCCACTGGAAAGAATGCTGACACCTCCTTACTTAGGAGTTTATAGTTTGTCAAAAAATCAAAAGCACATTTGAGAGAGCGAGAATTTAAAGGTTAACTAAGCAGGTACTGTCAGTGGAATTCTACTTCAGTGGCTTGGAAGGCAGTTGCTGTGCTCAAGTATTCAGCTTTGCTTCAATAGTTTTTTTATGTGCTAATTTAAATGAATTTATATTTTGGATTTATTAAACATTTGAGGTCAGGTCATGCTAACATTTTGTGCTTATCTTGAAGTAAAAATGTAGAGAACTTACCACTAAAATTTGAAAGTTATAAGCTTTGCAGAAGAAACCCAATCTCTTTTTCTCATATGTTTACTCTTGGGCTAAATGCTTTAAAATATTATTTAATATAGCTAGGAATTTATTAGCTATTGATAAGCTTTTTTTAGAGAAGACTCACTAATTTTGTGAGATCTGGCAAGACTGAGTCAGAAATTTGGAGCTTTATTCCTGATCTTAGCAGTGACTCATTTCAGACCTATCTTTTAACTTTATACTTATTTGAGGTCAATCTTTTCTTGTGAAGAGAACAAAATTTGATATTTCTTAAATGGATTGTTCGTTGATAGAGGCATAAATGGTCTATTAGGAAGGCTGCCCACTCAAATTTCTCTTTAATGGCAGAGTGACTCACTGAGTATAAGCTAAATCCTTACCTGGGAAACAGAACCAGCAATAAAGGAAACCTCAAAACAAAATGAAAAGAAACACCCACCTAGCCCAAGTAGATACACATGTAAAAGACCATATGATTCAGATGCATGCTTATGTAGTAACTAGGCTGAAATTTCCAATTTCATCAGTTTGACATTCAGTGGATCAAACCATGATCCAAAAGCCCGATAGATCTAGACTCAGACCCATTCTTGGAAACAAAATAAAGAAGTAAAGACCAAACAAAATTCTAGTTTTTAAGAATGATGTAAAATTGGGAATGAAGAAAAGGTTGATAACAACAGTGGTTTACTAATAATATGGACATCAAATAATGACTCCATAGGAAATCAGATCCAGTACTTTACCAGTAAAGTACTAGTAAAGAAGATACGCAAAGGAAAATGACAAATTAGTCATTTTGACTGACCAACTAGTTCCCAGACCTGCTATTTTCTGAACTATTTTTTTCATGGATGCTCCAAAGAAAGAGAATCAACAGTATCACAGCCATGCAACACTTAATGATGTGAAGACATTTTAAGAAATTAATTGTTAGGTGATTTTTTTTGTGCAACAATTCCAGGGTATACTTACATGCACTAAAGTAGGTAGAAAGTCACTAGGAGATGCACACTTATAGTAGTACTGTTGTATATGTGCTCCATCACTGACTGAAATGTCATGTGGCACATTACTACATACATTAACGCATACAAGCACACACACTTCAGAGGAAGTTTCATTTTATTGGTGGATTCACAGTTGTGGAGTCCAAAATTTGTGTCATAGGGCAGCAAGCAGGAGACCAAGGGAAGAATTGCAATTTGAAGCCAGAGGCAGTCTTCCAGAAAAATCATCTTCTTCTAGGGAGGTCAGTCTTTTTCTATTAAGGCTTTCAACTTATTAGATGATGTCCATGCATATTATGAAGGAAACTTTTCTCAATGAACCTGACTTAAATGTTAATATCGCCCAAACACACCTTTACTGAAGTACACCTTTACAAAAACGTGTGTGTGTACGTGTGTATGCACATGTGTGTGCATGCACTTATTTGTGGTGGCATGAAAATTGAAATAAACTAGAATGAAAAGACCCATTTGCTACTGAGAAAATATGAGGGTAGGTGTAGGATATTTATGCCTCTATTGAATGATTTGGGAAAGACTGTTTGGTCTCCCTTTCTTCTTTAGCACAAAATCTCTCCAATTTTAGCTAATGGCTACCCAGAATTAGAATATATCAATTTCATAATGGTAGCTAAGCTCTTGTTGATAAAACTAATGCAGAAGTCCAGTGCAGCAGCTTTTAGGCAAATGAATTAAAGACTGCAAGTATATGTATTTTCCTCTATATTTTGTGTCATTCTTTTCATTCTGGCTTGAAAGCAGACATAATGTTTTCACATAAAGTGGTCCTCTTGAATCTCAGCCAACTTTTGCCTCTGTGATTTGGTGAATCTACCATAAGAGGTGCACCCTGAGATTTCTGAACTTCTTTTATATGAAGGGAGAATCAGTTGGTACCTTTTGAAAAATAGTGTTATTGTTTTTGTTTAGAATCTAATTTTGACTGGAACAAATGATGATGCAGTTTATTACTATAGAAAGAAAGGTACAGCAAGTTGAAGATTATAAATTATATTTTATAATTCTGGATCGACTGTGTGTGCTAGCCCAGTATTACCAAGGATGTTATTTCAATGATTATCAAGCTATAAAAAAAATGAAATGATGTTGATTGTAACAAAATGCAAAGAAATAGTTTCAGGAATCAGTGACAAATTTTGGCATCTTATGAGAGATAATGACTATTGTTCTGTTGTCTGAAGATTTACTTTTATAACTTCTTAAATTAAGCTAGTATTGCCTGCTGATAAATTTATCTTAATAGTATGCAGTTCACTATTATAGTATTTAATTGTTCAAAATTTCAATTTTATAACTTTCTAAAGCAAACTAGCTCTCCTTATTGATACATTTAGTTCTAGATTAAAATGTGGACTTAGATTTATAAAGATACCATTGATACTACATTATGGTGTCCAATATGTTTTAGGTCTTTTATTTTAACATGTAAATAGAACAGAAGCTGCGTCATACCAAGCAATAGGGTGGGATATAGAGCAATTAAAGACATGCCCTCCTTTGCGGTAAGTTCCTCCCGCTGGTCTAAAGGGTGTAATGGTCACAAAGCTACTTAACATGTGTCAGCATAGAGAAAGCATTTGCAAAGTGCTAAGGGAGCACAGATTGTGTAAGTATCTGATCTGCCTTGCTGAGGCCAAGGCAAAAAAAGTGTATTATTTGCTTTGGTCAGTAATGGATGAATTTATTTGGCTGTATTTTTGTTTGTTTGTTTTGTTTTTGTTTTTTTGTACTAGGGATCAAATTTGGGACCTTGAGCTTATGAGGCAGGCGGCAGCGCCACTGAGGTAAATCCCTAGCTGACTGTAGTTTTTTTTTTTTTTTTTTT
>NW_022900951.1:121091820-121114392 GCF_012274545.1 Fukomys damarensis | reverse complement strand
ATATACATACACACATACATACATACACACACACACCCAAATTGTTCACTCTCTTGCTATTAGACCTTAGACCTCAACTACCTTTCCTCATCTAGCTATAGCCATGATGCCTATCTGGCAGTCTTTCTCACAAATTTGCAATTATTCATTTTTCCGATATATTCTTCCTAGATAACCTCACATGACTGTCCTTTGGAGTAACTTAAATGTCATTTGCAAAGTGACAAATTCTCTGACCAATCTATTCAGAATGATATACATCTCCATCAGTGGTTCTTTCTCCTGCAGCTTTAGGATTATTTCTTACCTTTATGTTTTTTCTCACTTTTTATTTTCATAATTTTTGGCACCTTGCACAATCTAAAATTACCTTGCACTTACCTTTTTATACTTAGCCTTTGCTATTTAAATGTATGTGTGCTGAAGGTATTCTTGTTCTTTGCTTATAGTACTTGAAGCAAAATATCACTGATTGATTAATAAAGGAACCATCTCTGCATTTGGATGAGGTGTTACAGAAAATCAAAAAGTCAAGTAACTTGACCACATTCATACAACTAATCTTATTGACAAAAAAGGAATATCACATGTGCCTGAATCCAAAATGTGGGTAATGATTGGGCAGATATTCTTTCTGGTAATGCTTATGTGGGTATCTCCAATGTACATGTACTCTGCAGATTGTAGCTTACATTTTACATCCTGATTCATAAATCTTAAACATATAGAGATTTGGGAAGAATATATAAAAATAATGCAGAAAAGAGCTAAGTTTTTTTTTACAAAATATTCAGATTAGATATTTCTAACATTATTTGTTTCTTTGTCATTGTATATTAGTAAGAACACATTTAATTTTCTAAAGCCCACTTCCTATCAGTAAAAAAATGACTGTTTTTGAATGAAGAATGAGCTTTCATTAATAGAGCCTTGCTTGGAAGATCTTTACTCCCGCATTGCTACAGACAATGAGGGCATGGTGCTTAGTAGCAAGTAAAGATAGAAATACTATGTTTCGTACAAAATGAAAACAGTGATCATTAAAGTTTCACACAGGCTGAAGTAGAAGAATTAAAACATAGGCATTCACCATGCCTTTTAGCAATTTAGCATCCTCCTTTGAATATCCTATGTAAAGATATCTATATTGTGTTTCACGTAGAGTACAGGAAGACGCTTCTGAGAATAAATTAAATCAAGGCCTTTTTCAGATGCACACTAAGAATCTTTCCAGATGCCCATTGAAAAGAAAGCCACATAAAACGTAAGAGATAATCCATTCTTTAAAATACTTTCTGAAAACCTCTTTATGCAAGACATGTAGAAGTTCTCTCAAAAAATAAGTGATATTTTTGTTACAGTAGCAAATGTTAGCCTTTTTACTAAACTAATCATGATATATATTTGTCTAGCTTAGAGTCTTCACTCTTCATAACTAGGCAGATTGCTTTTTATTAAAATCATCATTATTAGTCTCTGGTAGTCAGCCCATAATGGTGTGAAACTAGAGCTTGCAGACTTTGAAAGCATGTTATAATTGAATTCTACACACTTTGGTCCTCATCTTAATGAGTACTCCACTTATCTGTGTTGTAAATGTGTTTCTTGTCTGTAACTATTGATCAAGCAGTCCTGCAGATATGGAAGGTATAGCTCAGTAAGTTCTTGAATGTTTCTATGGAGTGCGCTGTTGATCATTTCCAGTTGTATATTGAGTATTTACTTATTTTGAGTATATTTTATTTGAAATGCAGTGAACCTTTGGCTTACGAACTCAATAATTTGATAAGGCTGGTTTTAACTCACTTTGGTCAGTGAAGACACAGCCTCTACACAAGCCTTCAGTCTCCCGCCTGTAGAATTTTAGGCCACATCTTCTTCCAAGCAGATATCAGTGTCCTTGAGAGACAGGATTTCTCAATGAACCCCACACAGGAAAGGATGTTGTCATGTTCCTTCCAGAATTCTTTAAGAGTTAAATCTGTATCTGAGACCATCTGGAAACACAAACAGCTGGCATTCAGGTCAGAACTCAAGGCTTTGTTTTTAAATTAAAACTAAAATTCCAGTCATAACCCAAGTTGTTCCTATGTCAGGCTGGTTGTAACTCAAGGATCCACTGTAGTTGTTTCCTAAATGTGCTGTTTTAAACATCAGCATCTGAGACTAAATTAAATCTGATAAGTACATTTTTAATTATCCAAAGAAAAGAGTTGCTTACACTAAATCTAAAGAATGGAAGCACCATGTAAACCTGGTTTTACTTCCTTTCAGTACAGAGGAGACACACTTTCACGCATTGGACTCTTCCACCAAGGAATGAACTACAGAGTATTACGTTTTCTGTCGCTCACTTGAGCACACAGAAGCTACGTGCTAACATGCTGCCCCAGTGGCAGAAGACTTGCTTAAAAGGATGAGAGTTTGGACCGTCTGACTTTTAAGCTCCATCCTGACAGGATGGATTCCCAGATACTCCTATTTTTATACCAGAATCTACCATCATATGCAATATCGGGTTAATTGCTTTAACATAAAATCATATGAACAATAGAAAGAACTAAGAGGATTTCATTATCTATTGAGTGGTTTAATTTGTAAAAGAAATGTTTTCTTTACTTTTAAGGAAGTTGATTAAATAACAAAGCTATCCTCTCAACATTTTCAGTGATTGATTTTATAAACAGCGAACATTAAGACATAATGGTGACAAAAGAAATTGTGGGCTTAGACTGGTTATACTTTCATGACACACAACTCCCCCTCCTCCCTTCTTCCTTTCTAACCCGTTTCTGTCAGCATATCTGTGGCGTATCAGGGTTCACTAGCAGAAGGGCATATATAGCAAAGAATTGACAAGAAGGTTTACAATGGCCTCCTGCAGAGTCAAGGGAGGAAGAAGCTAAAAGGTGATCTGTGTGCCAGAATCAGAGGATCCAGTGAAAAGACAAAGGTCTGAATCTCACTGCAGAGTCTTGTGCTGGTCCCTTTTGGAAAATGGAAGCGTCTGTGTTTGAAGTGTAAAGAATCCGCACTGGAAGGCTGGAGAGTCTGTGCTGTAAGTCTAGAGACGGATGTCTAAAAGCAATGGTGAAGCCTGGAGCTCCTTCAAAGAAGCAGGTTTGAGACTTCTTTCTTCGTTCTCTTTTTACTCCATTCAGGCTGCATGCTATCAGTCAGTACCACCCACACCTAGGGAGGGATTTCAATCCTACAGACACACCCAGATCCGTGCTAGATCAGTCAGATAGGTGTTTCTTATTCAAATCGACACCAGTTAACCTTCACATAGGGGAACTAGATATATCAATTGAAGCTAACTGCTTTTATGGATGTAAGTGATACAAACCAATTTTCATGCATGCCTTTTATTACTTGGTATTAGTTCAAAATGGTATGACCCAAACTGATCACATCTGTAGAAAAGATGTACTTGCATTTTGATCACGGTAGAAGTTTTTCTCCTTATTTTTTCAGACTAATTGTGAGCACGGAAGTATACTTTCTATTGCTTATTACTCCTACATCATGTGAACTCTTCCTCTTAGTTTCTTTTCACTAGGCTGTGACAAAATAACTGATACTCAAAGTTAAAGGAAGAAAGGGTCATTTGGCTCACAGTTCATAGAGGTTTCGGTCCATGGTCAGACTCCTCGGCAGGGTAGTGTGGCAGATGGGACATCACAGAGAAGAGACAGTTCATGGCAAGGCAGCCAGGTGAGAGCATGTTAAACCCTCTTTCTGCCCCTTATATTCTATGCAGGTTTCCTGCCCTCAGGTGGGTGTAGCACTCACACCCTTAATCCTAGCCAGAACTGTGCCAGACCAATCAGTAGACTGGTTTAGTATCCCACACCTTTGATCCCAGCACCACACACTCTAGATCCAGCCACCTCTGAGAAGTCCCGCTATGACTTTGTGAAGCGTTGGGGAGGGGCGTTTACACACATGCCTTAACAATCCCCATTATAATCATCTTTCAAAAGGACATGCTTCTATGCTGCAAATCAATCTGTGCTACATTTTTTTTTCTTTTTGGGGGGAGGGAAGAGAGAGAGAGAGTGAGAGAGTGAGCGAGCAGAGATTTACTAACTCAATATCCATTTGTCTAAATTGAATTTTACCTGTTTGCATTCTGCTACATAGAACATTTACTTAGGTTTTTAAACATAATGATATGTTTAAACCTTGTGTTCTCCAGTTTACACAATTTTATTAATTAGGTATTTTATATGTTTCTGAGTAGTATTAATGATGCTTATTCTGCTTATTTTAATAAAGTTTTTTCATATGTATATATATTTTTTATTCTGTTAGCTGAACTTAGCTCCTTTCTTATGTACTATTGATTATCTTTACATCGTTGGTGATTTGTCACTGTCTGATCTTTTTTTGGTGTGTTACATTTCCTGTTGAGACTCTGTTATACCTGTTTATGTGGTCTTCTCATAGGAGATTTGTGAAGTACTTTCGGAAATTGTCTTCAGAGAGAATAGGAAAGGGCCAAGGTATATTTCTGAGATCTGTGCTTTGTGAGGAAGGAACCTGAGGATGCAGCCTCCCTGTTCTTCCTGGGAAATACACATCAGCTTCTCCTTTTCTGACGTCTCTTGGCCTCTTGTATTCCGGGTTCCCCTGTCCTGGGGTAGAGGCCTGGTTTTTGTAGCAGCCCTCGCTTGTAAGTGATTTGGGGGTGCCGTTTCCTTTATTAACATCTCTGATCTCCTTTCTAACTTTTAGAGATTTGTTATAGTCAATACTTTTCTTAGAAATTCTTTTCTTGTGATTTTGTGTGGTAATTGATTTATTTTCCACATATTTTCTTATATTTCTAGAGATATGAGTTGGGAATTTAGGCTCACAATCTGTACTCAGCCCATCAATTTGAACAACATTTCTGTTAAACTTTTCTTTTTTTTTTTTGGTACCAGGGATCGAACTTGGGTCCTTGCTCTTGTGAGGTAGGCAACAGAACCACTGAGCTAAATTCCTGGCCCTTAAAATGTTTCCTCTAAGTAGAATTTTTGTCTTGGGTACACTTGATCCTAGCCATTTACAACAATGCAGTCGTATAATATAGGAGAAAATATGCACAATTTGAAAGCTAAGTGTTTTCAATTTGGGGCCTAAGTTTAGTACTTACGATTTATGTTCCCTTAGATATTGTTATTCAAAATTTTTGAATATTAATTTATGCCTCTGCAGAAATAGTAGTGCCAGTGACCCCATCATAAAGGTCATCAGCAAGAATAAAATTGGGGTGAAATTTTTATTTTCTTCATATTTAATGCACTAAAAATGGGTTAAAATTATTTTTATATACAGAAAAAACAGTCATCAATTATATATCATTTCTTTCAAATTTGATAAACAATAATAATAAATTAAATTTATTAATACAATTAAATAAAACAAACTTTAAGACTTTATGATGAAATATGCAATATTTTAAATATAAAATTATTATACATATTGTAATAAAAGTCTTCCTGCCTGCTTGCTCATTTATGAGCAAGAATAAGTTGGTCACCAGTGGTCTTTCTGCTCATTTACCTCTTCCTTTCAAAACAAATTTTGGAGGCTGGGGATTTAGCACAGTGGCACCGCTCCTGCCTTGCAGGCACAAGGCCCTGAGCTCAATTCCTGGTACCAAACAAGAAAAGTTGGAAAGAAATAGGGAAGAGGAAAGAAGAACACAGATTTATACATGATTAAAATTGGCGAGATTTTAACACAATAAAATCTATCTTCAACTTATATAACTTCTATCCTTCCTCTGTGACCCAGTTAGCTCAAATGTTCTTTTGTGATATGTATCTTGGCGTAATTTGTAAGCAATCGTAGTCTGAGAATTTATAAATTAAAGTAGCTTTCAAAATATTACAGAACAAAACTGTACCACCAGTTACTCAGAATGAATCAAGAGAAAAGTATATTGGTTAAAATAAATTGGATGATATATTAGAGGTGGATTATTCGATTTTCAATCAGAAGCTTGCAGTGTAATTACTAGTGGCATTTCCTCAAGGATTGTCAAATTACAATACTTTATGATTACCTAACCTTGTTTCAAATTACCTGTGTACTGCCTCAAACCCCTCATAAACCTTTGGCATGGGTCACGTTAAACAAGAGAAATCAAGCCGGGCGTGGTGGCACACGCCTGTAATCCCAGCACTCGGGAGGCTGAGGCACGAGGATCGCTGTGAGTTCGAGACCAGCCTGGGCTACATAGTGAGTTCCAGATCAGTCTCAACTACATAGAAAGACCCTGTCTCAAAACAACAACAACAACAAAAAAAAAATCAAAAGGAAGGTGTTTGTACGCAACAAGAGTAAAATCTTTATTAAGGACAAGTGTAGGCTTTACTAGAAGGTATTTGCCGTACTGTTCTATTTAGCTTATAAATATCAAAATAACACTTATGAAGTCTGACAATTCTTTAAACTTTTATCTTTGTTTCTCAGAAAAATTTAAAGATGTTAACCATCACCTAATAGGTAAATTTGGAAAGAAAATCCTACACAAAATCACTAGTTTCGTTTAAATATTCATCAAAATAGTAATGATATACCTTTGTGAAATATGACAGGTTTCCTGAAATGATTACTTCTAATGGTCAAATTCTGCCTTAAATTCTACCATTATAGGCCCCTTCAATATGCCTATTCTGACCTATGAACCAGTCTATGTCAGTACCTATATCTTCTAATTAAAGACACAAAAGGAAAATAAGGAACCCCCTATTTTATAATGACTTACTGACCTTTTACTAAATTCTGCCTCTGAACATTTCCACACTACCTCTATACTGTCAAACTTAGGACCACCAAGTTGCCAATACTTGAATCCTTAAGGATTTGTAGCATAATTGTGTGTATGTGTATATGCCTAACTTAAATACTGAATTGTAGTAAACCTCAGGACTATTTGTGCTGGTAGCAAAGAAAGAACAGAAATAATATGTTTCTTAATTTGAGTTGTGATGCATGTTTAAAAAATATAGATCTTAATAAAGTTTAATAACTTTTATGAATTATAGCTGACTATATAAGCAATATGCAAGATTAGACATAGACACATTTCCATCACTCTCAAAATTTCCTCTTATCCTTTCCCACTGAAATTACTCTGTGGCTTTATCTTGTGCTTGACATAAGTATCATAATATATCCCACAATTTGGTGTGTTTAGATTCGCTAATTTATCATGACATTTCGAAGACTGAACACCATTATTCAAGGTATCACTACCTTTTTATGGTTAATATCAATAATACTACTTTTTTGTAAATAACTCCTTTTTATTTTTGATATCTTTTTTATCATTACTGATATTGCTTTGTGTTAATATATCACAACCTGTTTATTCTCTCGTTAATGACTAGATTTATTATGGGTTTTTTTACTATTATGAATAATGCTAAAAATAAAATTTGTGCAAAGTATTTGTGCAAATATATCTTTTTTTGCTTTTAGTAAATACCTGAGAAGAATTAATGATGCGTAGGATGGATGGTGATGTAAATTTATAATAATTTGCCTATATTTTTCCAAAGTAATTATGCTATTTCAGACTTACATTAGTAATTCATGTAAGTTCTGTTTGCTCCCCATGTTCTCCAACATGGGTATTTTTAGTGTTTCCAATTTGAGACCTTCAAATAATTGTGAAATTACATCTCAAAGCATTTCGTGTTCTATTTTACTCATAACAAATTATTGGCATCATTCCATTGCCTAATTGCCCACTAGTGTAGCTTCTTTGCTCTCCAGGTGTCCATCTAAGCTCTTGCACTCTTTTAAATTGGGGCTTCTTGGGTTAATACTGAAATTTAGGAACTATTTATATATCCTTCATACAATTTCTAAACTATTGAACAATAAGAAGGAAAACACACTAAACACTATAATTAATTCCAACCAATGTCTAAGCTAAAGTTTTATATATAGGTATGATTATACCCAGACATGGAGGCACATGCTCATAATCCCAATACTCAGTCTGAGGTGGGAACATCCCAAATTCAAGCCCAGCCTGGACAACTCAGGGACTTGGTGAGACTCTGTTTCAAAATAAAAAGGGCTGGAGATGTAGATCAGTGTGAAGGCCCTGGGTTCAATCCTCAGTGTCACAAAAATATGCTTATGATCAAAATAACAGTTACATATCATCCTTCCCACTGCTGAGAGCAATTTTTTAACTCTCTTAGCTTTTGCTTGTATTATTTCCTGTCTACATTATATACTACTATTATTTGTTTTTCTCAATGGGTATGCATATTTTGCCTTTTTTCACCATGACTTTTTCATGTGATATAAATATATTACATTTCTTCTTACATTAAATCAACTTTCAGCATTTAGAAGTACAACATTGCACTTTATGTGACTGTATTTTGAGCAATTTTCTCATATATTTGCTTTTTTAAGAGTTTATAATTGCCTTATTTTTTACTTAAGAATTTTCTGTGAAACTATTACTATTTTTCTCCTTAAATTTCTAAGTGTGCTATAAAAAATCTTTCTCAGTGAGGGCAAATATATCTGGTGATCCATTAACTGAACTTCTTTCTTTGGCAAGGGAGATCCATCCTAAAGAATAGTATCCACTTGCTCTACTCTAAGCTTTTTCTCTAGACCTGTCACAGCGCTGTCATGACAGATTGTCCTTTAACATCATCTATTTTTTCTATGTTGGTCTGATGCATTCTTCATTCTTGATTTATTCGTTTCTCTCAGAGGAGTTCGTTCTCTAGACGTTTCTGACAAAGGGTCCATGAAGGGAAGTTTTTTGTGAGGTATGCATTTGAAAATGGATTACTTCTACCTTTAAACTTGTGTGCAAGTTTGGCTAAGTAGACAACTCTAGTTTAGAAATACTTTTCCTTGGAATTTAAGGAACAGTTCGATGAGCTTTTATTTTCTAGTCTTGTCACGGATATTTCTGATGGCATTGTGATTTAAGATACGTTTTTAAGACATGCTTACTTCTCCAGAAACGTGAATGAGTATCTATTAATCATTATTCTGTAATTTAGCAGTATTATTTAATGTAGAATTTATAAAAATATTTTTGTGCATGGCCGGAGATTTAGCTCAGTGGTGCCATGCCTGCTTCACAAGTGCAAGGTCCTGAATTTGATCCCTGGTAAATAAATAAATATTTTGTAAATTAATTTGAAACTTTCAGTTTAGAAATGCATGCTTTTTCATTATACAAACAATGCCTTTTACTATTTCTTAAATTTTCCACAATTACGTTTTTGGGAATGTGAAGTGAGAGCAGAAAAAAGTGTTTAGAATACTGCAGGGAAATTGCTACTGAGCAAGATAAAGTCGTTAATGGTAGGTCATTGCGCCTGATTAAAACAATTATAGAGCTACATTCATGTCAAAAGCATACATTTAAAGGTGAAAGAATGGTCTCAAGTCAAGCAGGATTACATTGATTATAATTCTGAAGAGTAAAATGAGTTTCATGGCTATTCCTTGGGAAATTCACTGATCCTAGAATCAGATGACAGATTTGTTCCACAAGGAGAGCTGCTAGCAGTATGAAAGAAACCATATGGAGCCTTCATTGACTACATTGGAATAAGGTGACATGATTGGTGACTTGGGAGTGAACATTAGTTTTCCTGTTGCTGGTGTAGCTAATCACCATAGACTTAGTTGCTTATAACAATTTATTATTAACAGATTTGGAGGGCAGAAGTCTGAAATGAGGTTCACTGAGCTAAAATCAAAGTGCTGGCCAGTCTGTGAGCTCTACTGCAGACTCTAGGGAGGCAGCCACTCCTTGCCTCTTTTCGCCTCTAGTGGATTTCTTCATTCCTCAACTAATAACATCAATCCATTATCTGCTTTTGTGGTCTCATTGTCTTCTTTTTGTACGGTTCCTGCCTCCCTTTTATAACAGTGCTTGTAATGATTTTGAGCCCACTAGTAGTTCAAGATAATCTTCCCATCTCAATATAATTAGTCACATTTGCAAAGCCCCATTTTCTACATAATGCAAATTTCTAGGATATGTATCTAGATGTCTTTGGCAGCCCATTATTCAGTCTACTCCATTGAACCTCAAACACATGGATGATTTCACTCTCAAACAGGCATATATTTCTCACTATTGAAAATAAAATCTAAATGCAAAACTTCAATATAAGTATAACTTTAAGGTAATAGATCATTAAAAAATCACCTATAACTGAGTGAAAAGACAGGCCACAGAGAAGAAAAGTATTTATAATATAAAAAAGAACTAGTATCTAGAATATATAAAGAATGCCTACAGATCAATAAAAAGAACCCAACAACCAAATAGAAAAATTTGAAAAGTATCTGAAAAGGCACTTCATAAAAGAGAAGATTACAAAGGCCTATAAATTCTGAAAATGTGAATAACTCTATTAGGCATTCAGTGCGTGCAATTTAAAACTTCACATTCACTATTGCACACTCACCAGAATGGCTAATAGTGAAAGATATGTTGCTGTATATGGGTGATGTACAGTATTTTGTACACTGATGGTTGAAATAAAAATTGATACAAATACTTTTGACAACTTTTCTTCAATATCCACTAAGTATAACCACTAAAATGCAATAAATAGATATTCTTTGAACACAGATGTACAAGTTATAGATATATCCCCTATAAACTATGTATGTATATTAATGAAAAGTCATTTATATTTGAATTTTCATGGTGCATTTTCCATAGTAGCTGCAAAATTCCAGTTACTCACAGGTCTTTTAACAGTTGAATGGACAAATAAACTGTGTTAGCCAGGTGTGGTGGCACACGCCTGTAATCCCAGCACTCGGGAGGCTGAGGCACGAGGATCACTGCGAGTTCGAGACCAGCCTGGGATACACAGTGAGTTCCAGAGCAGTCTGAACTACATAGTGAGACCCTGTCTCATAAAAACCAAAAAAATAAAAAATAAATAAATGAACCAAGTTAGATTTATACAATGGATACAGATGCTGCAATTAAAATGAACAAACTATAGCTACAATCATCAACATGGACAAATCCCACAAATAAAATGTGGAGCAGAAGATGCCAGGCAAAAAAGTGCTTCTACAACATGATTCCATTCTATAAATGAAAAAAGCTACCAAAAGCAAACTTTTCTGTTAGATGTCAGGACAGTAGTAACATTAGCGAGGCGTAGTGACTAGAAGAGAACAGAGGGGGTGCGGTACAGCAGAAGTTCTGTTTTTTGCTGTTTATATGAGTGTGATCATTTTTCAAAAAATAACGAGGGCCGAGGATTTAGCGAAAAGGTTCCATTGACTGCCTCGCAAGCAAAAGGCCTCAAGTTTGATCCCCAATACAAAAAATAAAATAATAAAATAAAATAATGAATTATACATTTACCATTTGTGCATTCCCTATATGCAAGTTCAACTTCAATAAAATTCCCTCCAAAAATTTTAGATTTGAGTAATTCTTTCATTTAAAATTTTCTATGCTTGGATGATTTCAGATTTACATGAGTTTCATAAATATTGTACAGAATTCCTGTATACTTCTCACCTGCCTTCCCTTGAAGTTTTTTTTTCTCACCACGTGTTTGTCAAAACTGAGTTTTCCACATAAATTTGCCACTATTTACTAAACCATAACATCTACTTGTATGTCACCAGTTTTTCCACTACGTTGCCTTTGATTCTGGAATCCAATTCAATATATCACATTGTATTTCATTAAATAGTTTGTAGCCAATTTGATAAATGTTGCTGATATAAACGTTTAAAGGAAGTCTGCCTAGAACAATAAAAATACAGAGATGACACCAGTGCTCAACACTAGTAGAATTACTAAATTCTATATGATAGAAAATGATCCAGCAATTGTAATAAGGAACTATCTAGTAGAATAGTTATAACCATTAGATTTGATAATGACTGTGATGCTAAGGTTATTAATTTGATAAATATTAATAATTGTATAAAATTTGATTAAAACTATGATTCCAATGAGATTGATGTTACATAGATATTTTATATGAAAGTAAATAAAAGAAATATATTAACTATCATAGTGGTTATATTTGGTTTGGATAATTATTTGTTTTGTTTTTAAATTTTTTTTTCTGTTTTTTGGTACCAGGGCTGGAACTCAGGACCTTGTGCTTGTGAGGCAGGCGGCAGTACCAGTGAGCTAAATCCCCAGCACTTGAAAGTTCTTTTCTTAAATTGTCTTTAAAATCTCTCTTCTGGCATCTCTTTTCAACTAGCTTCCTAAAAGCATGAAGCCTTAAATGTTTTAGGCAAGGGTCACCACTGTTTGCTATAAAGGGGCAGATAGTAATAATTTGAAGCATTTCAAGGCTGTGGGGGAAAAAGAAACCTTTCTATATTATCAGTGGGTATGTAAAGCAGTACAACCAATGTGAAAATAAGGATAGAGGTTCCTCAAAATCTTTATAAAGAAATTCCATCAACCCAGCTATTCCCCATCTAGGTATCTTCTTGAGTTAGTGACATCATTTTACAGTGATACATGCATATCCACATATATGATAGAAGGGCTCATAATAGCTAACTCTTGGAAGTAGCCAAGTTTCCATCAACCGATGAATGGATAAAGAAAGTGTGGTATTTATACACAATGGTGTACTACTCTGCTATACAGATGCGTACATTTGAGTCCTATGTAGGAAAATGGATGTACCTCGAAACTATGTTAGTGAAATGAATCAGAAACAAGCTTAAATATCACATTGTTTCTCTTACATGAGAAATCCAAAGTATAAATAAATTAAAGAGCAAAATAAAAGATAGATAATAGGAAAAAAGGAGGTACACATTCTGCAAATGTGAACGGGACCAAGAGATGGAGATTAGGGTGAGGGGATATAAAAGAAGTTAGGATGTGTCATGTACATTTACCAATTATACACAATGAATGTAATCATTATATATATTACAAATATGTAATAATAAAACATTTACAGCCCACGTGGTCATTACAACTACTGAACTATGCCAAGGTACTATAAAAGGAGCTGGACACAGTGCATAGATGTCCATAAAATTAGTGAATGTAGCTATGTTTCAGTAAGGCTTTATTTACAAAAACAGGTCAGAAAACAGGTTTAGCCTTCAATCTGTGATTTTCCAACTATGTTCACCAGCATCCATCTCATTCCCCTAGAGTGGTGATAACTACCCTTGGAAGACAGAAAATAGCTACTCAAGTTGTTTTCTGTCTGGCTGAATTCTTTCACTAGACACACACAGAAAGCTCGAGGTAGTTTTAGTTCAGAAACAATTGAGTACTTATTATATAGTTAGCATTTTATTTTAATCAAATATGTTTCAATTGAACTCAATACAATTTGAGGAGAGTACAAGGTGAGTGTAGCTGCAAAGGTTAGGGAGAAAATGACAAGCAGATGTGAGGAAGAACACTTGTGTACTGAAATGTGTGAAGGGATTCCAGAAATGTTAAGAAAGTTTAATAGACAGTACTGGGGATCCCTGAAACGTTGCCAGAAACCTCTGCAGTAGGCGCCAGTCTCCTCAGTTTAGGATGCAGGCCCAAGGAAACAATTAAAAAAAAAAAAACTAAAAGGCAGAACTAAGAGAGACAGAAAGCATGGTGCCAGGATGACCAATGCTGTTGCCACCGACAAAGGTGCTGGCCAGTCCAAGCCAATGAATTTTATAGCTAATCAATGTGGAAAAGGCGAGCTACATGCAAGGGCAGGACTATGTTAGAAGCTGCAGTTGTGCAGTTTGTATGGAAATTAATCTAAGCAAGGCTGATAAAGGACAAGACGAAGCTTTCTTGAATCATGGACAGAAAAAACAAAACATGTTTATAATTAGAACCTTGTCCTTCTAGTTAAGGTTTTAGTTGTAGGAATGGAATTTGGGTGCAAGTTACTCTAACCTGTGCATGTAGACGTTAGCCAGACTCATTTCTATGAACAAGTTGTGGGGTTAACTCTTCACAGCCTGCGCTGCTTACAACCTGCTTTGGGCATGATTAATATTTCAGTCTCCCGCAAAACAGCATTTGGGAAATAGAATTATTTCATTGATTATGGGTTGCATGCTACATGGATGATACTAGTGTTTATTCCAACTGAGAAATACAGAAAGAGAGGGAGATGTTAAGTACAAGATTGAGAGATTTCTCTAAGAACTGGATGTAAAGACTCATTAATGTGATAATTTTTTAGTATTACCTGGTAACACAGTCCATCATGTGGATTACAAGGAATGAACAAAATGGCTGTAAGCAAATGCCCTTTACTCTATATCTCATACCAGAGGACTGTTTTAAAGACTGTTAAGAAAGCAAATGATGAGGTTAATTATAACATAATCTTTGAGTCATATTAAGCAGTGAGTGTCATTTTGATATACGAGGAAGAGAAAAAGAAATCCCACCTGATTTTGTATCTTCATAATAAAAGCCCTTATAAAATTCTTCTATCATTTTAAATGCCAAGTAAGAACAAAAGTTAACGACAGTTGGAAGACTTATTTCTTTTGTTATTATCATTTCATATATGTATATCTTAAAGATTTTATGATTAAATTTGGAAATAGATCCAATACATATAGATAAATTCCTTTCACAACCTCCAAATGTGTAAGAAAATTTCCATAATAATATAAAAATGCATTGATAAGAAAAGTAATGGAAATTAAATAACAATGACCGTGACAACATTCTCCAAAACAGCCAACAATTCAGCTTTATCTCCAACTCTCTCTTTCAAGTGTACCTTGGATTTAATCATTGTCACAGATCTTTCATCTTGGTTTCACAATCTGTCTTTCCTCCCCATTCCTTGAGCTCTGCATCAGCTCAGGTAACAGATTTGACTATTGCTTTCAGTCATACTCCTCTAAGTCTCACTGCCCGTTAAAGAAATTATTCTAGTGCATATTGGCTACAATTGTTTTGGAGAACCGATACATGCATGAATATGTTGATCATTTTCAATTCCTCTCTCCCTTTCTCCCCTCTCGCGGATCCCCTTCTCTGTCTCCAAAATGTCTACCTGCCTGTTTTCTACCCTCTTTCCTATATTTTCTCTTAAGGTATATTTTAAGTTTCTCATGAAATCATAGCATTTGCAGGATAATGAATGGCACTGGAGGGCATAATGTCATGAGATAAATCAGACACAGAAAATTAATATCTTCCCACTCTTAATCCACCAGCTATATGTTTTCAGTTTCACATAGACACTCTCACTGACCAGGTCATTACCTAACTACTGCAGCTCATCTCTTGCTGCTATAGCTGAATGGCATTGCTTGCTCTACCCAGAACCCTCTGCTCACCTTTCAGTTTCTGGCTACTCTCCATTTCTTAATGTCCTTTCCTCCTACTAATTGATTTCCTTATCCTGCTGTCATTATTTGTGCCTATTAAAATCCTGTCTATCCTTCACAGCCAGTCTCTAAATTATCTAACTATGTCTTTATTTGGACCTCTATAATTGTGTTGTCTTAGTCCATCTTGGATCCCTTATTAAACTGCAGAGTGGGCATAGATTAGTATAAGAGCTGCACATATTACCTTAACTGCAAATAGACTTAGGTCATGGCATCATAAGGGGCGTCAATGAAATAAGCATAGAGAAACAGGGACGTGATCAACATCCAAGCAAAATTCTCACACAGATTTTCCTTGGACAATAGGTGTCTGTCTCATTTCTATCCAACTGTAAATTCCAAGTGACCCTAGGTAGTACTGGTATTACTTGAAGAGCGAGTGAGTGCCTTTCTCTGTATAGGCTACATTGGATCAATTGAACTATAACTTTGCGTCTGAATGGTCAACCACGAGAGAGACACATAATCATGACCCGGGCATAATTATTACTTTTTTGGTGGATTGTTAGGCGTCACCCACTTTGTTTTCTAACTGCCCTTTCCTAATTCTAGCCAGCATTCCAGGCTGTAGTATTATGACAGCAGAAGACTAGGATCAGTGTTAAACATGCTAAAAGCTAATGAATGGATACATATCCATCGAAATTTCTTCACAATTAGCTAGTACAGTGAAACACCTATATACACAGTGAAATATAAGCAGAAGCATTGGCTACTGATGAGAACAATATAAAGAAGAAAGACACAGCAGAAATATATCGATTCATTTTTTCACTCTTGACTTCAGTTAATGAATCTGTGTCCCACAGAGTGTAGATGGATAGAGAGGCTCGTCTAGGTATTTATTTATGAACTTAGCATGCTTTCTTTGTGAATAAAAATAAGACACAACTGAAAATATATAGCAAAGAAGGTCTTTAAACGGAAATGTAGTACCATCCTAGCTTACTCTATTTTTCTATGAGATTTTGGTAAAAAATACAGCATAATAATAATTCTCAAGGAATCCTTGATGTATGACTATACTTTTCCTTTTCAAAGGTCAATTTAAATATCTATAATGCCTGGTGACCATCTGAAAACAAAGAAATTATTTTAGACTAAACTGGTCAGAAAAGATAGGAAGCAACAAACGAATATGTACTAATTGAAAATGTCTGTGTATGGCTGGGAAAAGCTATTTATTTAAGTGTTTTATGACCACTGTTTCATGCAACACAGAATTCTTGGTTTTATTCGGGCTTGACCCTTCCTTATTATACAAAAATTTTCACTTTGTCCTAATGTCCTTCACAAACTCAAACAATTTAGGCCTTCTGATAAGACACAAAACTCAAAATTTTAGATCTAGAAGAATCTCAGGTATAAAATTATAAATTCCATACTCATATTTCACACAAGTAAGCAGAAGTACAGAATAGTAAAGAGATTTGCTTATTTGCATTTGAGTATCTGAATCAGGACAAGAGATCAAGTTTGCAGCATCCAGGCCACCACGGCTTCCAATTAAGCATTCTACAGAGTGAACTTTCTATCCTAGGTTTTAGGAGCCATTATTTAAATAGCTTAAGTAAAAATAAAGGGCTTCTGATCTAAAAGTGCTTCAAAGGCACTTGCTTTTCTACGTAAATGCATCACATTTTTTTATGTCTTGGCCTCCAGTGCTCCTGATATTAATCTAAGACTTCGCTGTTTTGCAAGTGAGTATCTGACATTTTACACGAAGAGAAATCAGTACATATTAATACCACATAGTTTCTGAATGTATCTTCCATATCAACTTCTAAGCTTATTGTAGGTCAAAATGCTGCAATAACTAAAAGGAGATTTCTTTGAACATTTTATAAGAATAATTCCCAATTAGTCCAGTCTAGCCAATTATCCTGTAAATCTTCTGAAAAGGGCTTACAACCTCTCATGTTCCTCGTAGTAGAAGTGTAAATCAAACAGATTTAATACTTGCAAGTATCTCCTCATAAATGATATATTTCATACATTCCTTTCTATCCCAGCACAAATATCTCACCTGACATAAATCTCTGAAGGAAAATCTAGTGTGTCAAAATTTTTTCAGTGAGTTCTCAGATGATAACTGAATTCTACAGTGAAAATGCACAGATACTTTTCTTTAGAAAGACTACCTGTCAGCTCATGGACAAAACTCACAAATGTGAATGTTTTATCAGTTTTGAATATATTTGGGGGATTTCCATAGTGTATAAAGAATATGCAAAGGGAAGTTCTCTTAAAGTTAAACAGCTATAGTAGACACGTGTCTTTCTTCCTCAAGTAAACTACTAAAAATAGTTTCTTACATGTGTACATTTGTGCTTTCAAAACACTTCCTGAATCAGTTCATATGATCCATATACATTAAGATTAGCCTGACTGTCTTCGCTTTTGGATGAGGAACTTAAGTTCAAAGAGATTAAATTAGTTGCTCAAATCTATAAAAGAAATGGAAATTTAGTTCTATTTCCATAGTCTTCTAATGCTGAAAAATTTTTTTTAATTAAAAAGACCCAATCTAAAAATACAAACATGCAGTGTTACCTCAACTCACAAACTTGATACATATATGTTTGCAATTTGGTTGCAACTAGAATCGTGGAACAAATTTGGCAACCAGACTCATGGAAAGAAGTAAGTTCATGAACTGAGGTATCATTGTATTTGATAATTTATGGAATCAGAAGGTATATCAAATACTGTGCAGTGGTGGTCTTAATTCTCCCAGTTGTGTCTCTGTATCTTTCTACTCATTATTCTAACTTGCATTCGTCTGTTAATATTGCCGTTCACATAACCAAACATTTCTGTAACTCTTTCACTTACTGTCCTTATCTCATTGAGTGCTATCCTTTCTCAGCTTGCCTACTAGTGGGTAACCCCCAGTCTCTTTCATTCCTACATTCAATCATTGAAAAAGTCTTGCAGATTCTGTTTCTTCAGTGGAATTATCTAGTTTCTTGTCTTCATGCTGATACCCACTGTCTGAACTCATCCCTTCATTCCCTTTTACTAAAAAAGTAAACATTCTTAGCCTCTCTCACCCTCGCTAAACTAACACGCTCTCTCTCCCCGCTTCCTCTTCCTGCTCCTCCTCTTTCCCCCATCCCCTCTCAGAACCTAGTACCTTTGCTCCACTACATGCTGTTGCCATGAAGTTCTGCCTTGTCACAAGTGTATAAACCATGAAGTGAAACCTCTGAAACTCAGAGCCAAAATAAATCTTTGTTCCTGTACATTCGATTTTATTCAGGAATTTCTTGCGGTAATGGAAGACTAGCTAAAACAATCACCTTTAGGACAAAGTGTAGAAGGAACAAATCAAGATCTGCGGTTTAAACCAATCTAGCTTTCCAGCCTTCTCTTTGAAAATTTTGTTTTTTTTTTTCTGTACAGCATAGGAATGGAAGTAATGATTTCTAATATTTCCTTCCAGCTCTGATATTTTGTGCTTCTATGATTTGCTAAAGGAAATGGTGTTTAAGAGACATGACAAAAAACCCTGTTTCTTAACTTTCAGAAATATTTGTGTGTTTGAATAGATGAGAGAGTTTTAAATACAAATCAGGGAAGTATTGCCAGTCAGAGAGGAGGCGAGCTATGCACCCAAGTGAAGCAAACCGATGCAAACAATTTCATTTTTTGTGCAAGCTGCAAGCTCCAAATCAGCATTAATATGATTTCTTATCAAGGAGTGCTGCATATTCAGAGCCATTAAGCTGGGTGATCTAAGAGGCTGAATTGAGAGGGGAAGCTATTAGTTGCATTAAAAATTAATTAGTTGTGGTAGGAAATAAAAAGAAAATGGCACTGTGCCTATTCAGAAAGCAGCTGGAAAAGATACATTAACTGACAGGATAGCACTGGAAAAGATGCAAGTCTCCCAGATTCCCCCTTCCTATCCATCCTTCATTCCACCACCTGCCTCCCAAGCACAAGGGTCCGAGTTTGATCCCTGGTACAAAAAAAGAAAAAAAAAAAAAGGGTGACAGAATGGTTCACCTGTCCTACCATACCATCCATCCTTTACATAGTATCTCTGAGTCTCTCTTCAAATGCCATTTTCCTGGGGATAACCTACAGTGGACCTGAATTAGATGCATTTTAATAATGACTGAATGAGAACTATGTCATAGCTAATGTGATTGGCCAGGCAAAAACTGATGAATATTTCAGATTTATCTGCTTTACAGTGGATTCTGGATCCACATGTGGACATATTAGGCTAGTGTAATTGATCAAACTGGAACTCCCGGTACATTACAGACCAATTCTCCTCTTTCTTGGCTTCTCTAGGATTTTGCTTTTGAAGGCAGCCCTGAGCCCCCAGCCCCTTAGACATGCTGCCAGGCTGAAGCAGGCATTGTAACCAAGCTCTGCGAATCTCTGCATTTTAGGCTTAGAGGAATCCAGCAACATTTCCTCAACTTAGGTATCATTCAGAGGGAAACAAAGAAGAATAAAATATATTTGAAGATCATGAAAAATGTCATTCATTAAGGTCAAACTTTTAAAATAGGAAATCTTTAGATCTATGCACATGCAATTTGAGCAGGAAATGGAGATATTTAGGAATAAACAGGATACTGAAGAAATTTGGTAAGCATTTAAAAAAAAATCTTTATCCTACTGAATTCGATGGAGAGTAAATAGGAGCTGAATTTAGATCTCTGCACAACACAAAAGCAGAGCCGTAAGTTTAAAATACAGTGTTTTTCCCAGTCTCTAAACTGTAGAATTTTAGCCGGTTTGGCAATTAGTGAAAATAATTGCGATCAGTTTTATTTAAAACTAGCATGCAAAGATCATTTTGCTACTAAAAATTTAAGTATAATTTGATAGTAAGGTATAATACTTTCTTCAGTATATGCTTTATTTGACTAGGAGAAAGCAGTTGAAGAAATGAGAAAAAGTCTACAAAACTGATTAGAAGCTCTTCTCTGAATTATAGTGCTTAAATCTCAGCTCAGGTTATTTTCTCCTGTAAAACACTAAATGGAGACTCACATAGAAAATTGTAAACATTAGCAGTGAGCAAGAGTAAGTCATTTAAAATCTCCTGGAGTTTTAGTTAAGGATAGTAGTTGAAACTTTTCTTGTCATCATAAGAAAGCTTGTATTAAAGACATTTTCTGACATAGTGTGGCCGACAAGACGAGGCTTTTAGCTGTCATGATCAAACCTAAGAGATTTGCTGCTGATCTTGAAAGCAAAGAGAACCAAGAGTGTTAAAGAAATGTGAAATAGGAACCTGTCCGCTTTTCTTAGTTTCATGAAGTTGAGGAGTCATTTATATTTTTGCCTCTTTTTTTCTGCTCTGGATTTTCACTTTCTTATTTATCAGCATTTTAAATCACCTTACTAAAAAATGAAATATAAGTTAAGAATCTCATTGAATTAGATTCACAAAGATGAACAGAATAGGCGAAAAATTATAACTATAAAATGAGAAAGTTAAGATCTAAAAGGAAAATAATTCCCCCAAATAAGAGTTAAATCTAATCTGAATACAATTAACTAAGAAATTTTTCTAGTTGAAAATCATGTGTTAATATGAATAAAATTAAAGGTTACTCTTTGAAAACAGTTATTGAGCTATAATTCACAGATAAAATTCACCCATCTAAAGCACACAATTCAGTTTTTTCCTGTTTTGATGAAGTTGTACAAGTATCATCACATTTCTTTTTCTCCTCATCTTTTATTGAGGTATAATTGACATTTAAATCATGTATACTCACGATATTTATTGTGTAATTAGTAAATCAAGCTATTTAACATATCCATCACTTCATGTGGTTTTTTCCTAAGGACATTTGTCCTTTCTTAGTAGTATCCAAATATGTAATACAGTATCTATAGCTATTATACTAAAAGCAGATCCTGAGGATTTATTCCTTTAAACAACATTTCCCGATTCCTCCCTACCCCAAACCCCTGGGTTAAAGTATATTCTAGCTCCTGTTTCTAGGAGCTCAATTTTTTTAGATAGCATATATGAATGAGAACATACCATGTTTGTCTTTCTGTGCCTAGGTTATTTCTCTTAGCCTAATGTCTCCCATGTTTATCTGTGCTATTACAAATGACAGGATCTTCTTCCTTTTAAAAAGGTGAATGATACTCCTGTGTGACATTTTCTTTAATAATTTGTCCATCAGCAAACACTTACTGATCCCATAACTTGCCTGTTTTGAACAATGTTTCCATGAACATTGGAGTATGGATATCTTTTCAGCATACTGATTTCATTTTCAGTAACAGGAAGTATTGCTGGATCAGGCTGTAGTTGTATTTTAATGTTCTGAGGAACATCCGTATTGTTTACTGTAATGGTTTCAATTTATATTCTTACAAGTGAGCAATAAGAGTTCCATTGTCTGCCCATGATTTTCTCTTTGATAAGAGGCACTCTTACTGAAGTCAGGTGGCACCTCATTGTGAATTGTATTTATCTGATGATTAATGTTGTTAAACATTTTTCATATAACTGTAGGCCACTGTGTGCCTTCTTTTGAGAAATGTATAGTCAGGCCTTTTGTCCGTTTTTAATTGGATTGTTTATTTCCTTCTCATTGATGTTTCAGTTCTTTATGTCTTTTAGATATTAACTCTTTGTGTCAGTTCATTTTCTGTTGTCAAAAACACATTATCACAGATTGGGCAAGTTGTAAAGAAAAGATATTTAGATACCTAGTTCTGGATGGTATTCTTGCTCCTAGAATTCCAAGGTGACACAGGAGATTGCAAAGAAAGAGACAGGGAGAATGGGCACATACAGCTGTCTTTTTTGGTATGACTCCCTCTTTTTAGGCCATGAGGGGTCAATCATCATGATTCCTCTCTACTGACCTTCTCTAAGGAAATCATTTGCCTAAGGTCCCACCTGTAAGGATCAGAGTCAGATTAACTTTTTCCTATTATAATATTTAACAATGGGCTTTCAACTCCAGCATGAGTTCAGGGAGAAAAATCACATTCAGACTCTAGCAATATGTGTCCAATGCATATTTTGAACATGTTTTATCCCATTCTATATGATACAGAATCTTTATTTTTACTTTTCTGAAGAGTATTATTTTTTAAATGGAGTTTTTTGGTACATTTTAGGGATACAAGGGCCGGGGATTTAGCTCAGTGGTTCCACTGCCTGCCTTGCAAGCACAAGGACCCGAGTTCAATCCCCGG
>NW_022900951.1:121029286-121091594 GCF_012274545.1 Fukomys damarensis | reverse complement strand
GTACAGTTACATTCATTGTTGGGATCTTGTACCTCTACATGACAAGTCTTGGTTCTCATTTTTTCCCCTTGTCCCTGCCCTCCCTTCACCACCTCCTCCCCTTGAAGATTATTATATTTACATACTCTTAAAATTTAATTCTAGTGGTACATTTTAGATATACAATATAATGACATTCATCATTGAAATTTGTACACTTACATAATCTATCTTGGTTCTTATATTTTACCCCATTCCCCTGCCCTCCCTTCAACCCCTCCACTACTTCCTGTTTACAAGACTTTGTTTTCATTTTTTTATTTTCTCATATTAATACTATTTCCTTCTTTCCTTTCCCCTACCCCTCCCATTTCCCCTTCCCCTTTGTCCCCTTTCTTCCTATTTCACATTATCTATATACTCCTTATTTATACTTCCAGTTTCCCACACCAGAGAAACTATTCCATATTTACACGTGTGTCCTATTTATTTCACTCAAGAGTATTACCTCCATGTGCAACTATTTAACTATAAATATCTCTAATTTCTCATTCTTTATGGCTGAGTAGTACTCTATTTAATTAAACAAATATTCTTTATCCAGTCTCCAGTTGATGAGCAATTGGGTTGTTTACAAGTTTTACCTATTACAAATTGTGCCACTATCAACATGGGTACACATCTATCTCCGTATTGATTTGCACAGTGGTTGAACCAGTCTGCACTCCCACCAGCAGTGGAGCAGGGTTCCTTTTTCCTACTATCGCAACCAGCATTCATTATTGGTTGATTTCATGATAGCAGCCATTATTTCTGGTGTGAGGTGGAATCTCTGTTGTTTTCACTTGCATCTCTCAAATGACCAGTGATGTTAAGCATTTTTTCATATGTTTATTTGCTATTTTTACTTCTTTGTCTGATAAATGTCTTTTCATTTCAGGTGCTTATTTTTGGATTAGGTCTTTAAATTTGGGAGGTCTGACTTTTTAAAGTTCTTTATATATTCTAGTGAACAGACCTTTGTCTAAGGAACAGCTGGTAAAAGTTTTTTCCCACACTGTGGGTTGTCTCTTCACACTGTTGGTGGTTTATCTGGCTGTACAAATGCTTTTTAATAGGAGATCCCATGTGTTGATTGTGCTAGTTCATGTGCAACTGAGGTTTTGTTCATAAAATATTTTCCTCAGTCAATGTTTTCAAGAGTTCCACCTAACCTATCTTCTAGCTGGTTTAGTGTTTCTGCTTTAATATATAGATCATTAATTCATTTTGATTTTATTTTAGTGCATGGTGAGAGATATGGGTTTAGTTTTAATCTATGGCATGTTGAAACCAGGTTTTTCCAGGGCCATTTATTAAAGAGGCCATCTTTCCTCCAGGGAGGGTATTAGGCTCCTTTGTCAAATATGAGGTGTCTGAGTGTATCTGAACTTGTTTCTGCATCTTCTAATCAGTTCCACTGTTCCTCAGGTCTGTTTCTTTGCCAGTACTATACTGGTTTTATCATAGTAGCTTTGTAGTATAGTTTCAAGTCAGGGATTGTGATACCCCCTACCTTGTCTTTATTGCCTAGAATTGCTTTTGCTATTCCAGGTCTCTTCTTGTTCCAAGTGAATTTTTGGATTGTTTTCTCAAGGTCTGTGAAGTATGCTGCTGGAATTTCAACTGCGATGGAATTGAATCTGTATAGCAGTTTTGGAGGCATGGCCATTTTCACTATATTGGTTCTTCCTACCCAGGAGTACGGGATGTCTTTCCATTTTCTGTTAGCCTCTTCAGTCTCTTTTATTCAGAATGCTGTATTTTTCAGTGTAGAGGTCTTTGCTTTCTTATATTAGGTTGATTTGATTTCTGGGTGATTCTATTTTTTAGATGCTATTGTGAAAGAAATTGCTTGCCCCATTCTCTCTCAGTGAGTTTGTTATGCATGTACAGGAATGCTATTGATTTTTGTGTGTTGACCTTGTATCCAGCTACTTTGCTGAATTTGGTTATTAAGTCTAGAAGACTTTTGGTGGAGTTCTTGTGGTCTTCTATATAGAGTATCATGTCATCTGCAAATAATGACAGTTTCACTACTTTATTTCCTATCTTTATTCCTTTTATTTCTTTCTCTTTTATAATTGCTATGGCTAATGTTTGCAAAACTTGATTAAACAGGAATGGTATAGTGGACATCCTTGTCTTCTTCCTGATTTTAGTGTGAAGGATTTCAGTGTTTGACCATTTAGTATGCTATTGGATGTTGATTTTTCATAGATTTTCATAGATTTTTCATAGATTTTCATAGATTTTTCATAGATGCTTGTTTCCAGGAATGAATTTAAGAGTATTGCTTTCCTTTATATTTCATTGAAGAGTATAAGCAATAATGGCAGTCATTCTCTAAATGGCTTATAGAACTCAGCAGTGAGCATATCAGGGCCTGGACTTTTCTTAGTTGGTAAGTTTTAAACTACATTTTCAGTTTCGTTGGTTGATATTGGGTTGTTTAGAATTTTTAGTTATTCTTCATTGTACTTTGTTAATTCACACATTTCTAGGAATCTGTCCATTTCTTCTGTGTTTTCCATTTTATTGGAGTACAGGTTCTTGAAGTACATATTTATGATCCTCTAGATTTGTGCTGGATCCATTGTAATTTCACCCTTTTTGTTCCTAATTGCCTGGATTTGCATCTTTTCTTTCCTTTTTTTGATAAGGTTGGCTAAGGGATTGTCAATTTTGTTTATTCTTTCAAAGAACCAAATCTTGGCTTAATTGATTTGTATGTAATTTGTTTCTTTTTACTAACTGCTTGCAGAACTTTGTTCTTCTGCTGGGTTTCTGGAATCTTAACTGTTGTAAGCCTACATGTAGAGTTTTTTGTTTGTTTGCTTGTTTGTTTGTATCATGGCTAGTTGTAATCCTATATCCCTCACTTATTTGTGTGTCAAGTTATTTTCACCTACTTGGGATGTTTTCTACCATTCCTTCTGTGAATGGTTTCTTTTTATGACATCTGTACTCTCTCCTTTTTCCTCACTGACTCCAATTAGTCTTATGTTATTCTTCTTTACATCATCTAGTATCTATCTGCTGGATTGATTTCTCATGGTGCCTTACTATTTTTAAGAAATTTTTACTTTCCTGGTCACTAATTGCAATCCTTTCTTCTATATCTGAGATTCTGTCCTCACATTGGCACATTCTGCTGAGTAGACTTTTAATGGAGTTTTTAATCTCCCAGAAAACTGTTTCCATATGTTTTATGGATTCCATTTGTTTCCTATGTTGGGATTCCATCATGTTCCTCAGCTCCACTATCATTTTTATCTGTGTCTGCTCTAGATTTATTAATCCTGTCTTGTACTATGGGTACAATCTCTGTTGTTATCTGAGAAATTATTTCTGATTTCTTTTTTCTAGATCCTCTTGCCACTTAAGGGAGTCCAGATGGTTGAGTATCAGATTGTTCCATCTAGTTGCCCTCGGGGTTGGCTTAGGTGATCTGGAAGTTTGATTTTGAGACTTGTTTAAGTGTCTTCTCATTTCAACAGATGCAGCCTGCTGTGCCTTTTTTGAGGCAACTTTTTGCTCACCCAGTAATCTTTAATTCTCAGCAAGCCACCGAGAATCCTTTTTTCTTCTGCTCACCAGTGCAGCATTTCCTGGGTTGAGAATGGTGACTTTCTGGATCCCTGAGCTGACCTGTTGTCTGGGTGGACTTGTAGCTGGCACCTGTGCACACTTCTGGTGGCATCTAGGCTTGCCTTTGGCTAGGGCCTTCTCCCTGTGTAGCTGTTGTCTGGGATGACCTTTGGCTGGGAACTGTGCACCCTAGTCCCTAGTGCCTGAGCAGGATTTTAGCTAGCATCTCCATGCACTTACCAATGTTATTGGGGTGGGCCTCTGGCTATTGCTTGTGCACCTGTGCAGCTCTTTTCTGGTCAGGACTTTGCCTTGGGCCTGTATTCCCAAGTAGCTGAGGTCATGATGGGACCCTGCACTTATAGAAGGTATCAGGGTGGGCCTCTGGCTGTTGATTCTACATACTTTTTAACAGATAAACAAAAACATATAAGTTGTACCTATTCGTCAGATACCATGTAATGTTCAAGAAATGAATACATTGCATAATATTTAAATCACTTTAAAATATTTATCTTCTCAAATATTTACCATATTCTTATGTTGAAAACATCCAAAATCCTTTCTTGCAACTTTTAAAAATATGTAGTAATTGTTACCTATAGTTACTGTACCATGTAATAGTATATGAAAGTGTCTTGCTGTCATCTTACTGTGTCTTAGTAACCATTGAGCACACTTTTCCTACTCACCCTCCTCTACTACATTCTCCAGCCTCTAGTAACCACCACTCTAATCATAACTGCTAGGAGATCAATATCTTAAAATTCCACATATGGCTGCCTGGCTACTTAATTTAAAAGTATCTTCAGTTCTGTCCATGAAGTCACAAATGACAAGGTTTCATTTTTAATGACTTAATATATTCTATTATGAATATATAGATCCACTCATCTGATGATGGACACTTAGATTGTTCCCACTTCTTAGCTAGTGTGAATAGTGCTACAATAAACATGGGAATAGAGATATCTCTTTGACATACCAATTTCATTTCCTTGCCCAGGAGCAGGATTTTTGGATCATGTGGTAGTAATATTATTAAGATTTGATGAACATCCATACTGATTTCAATAATGGCTCTACTAAATTATATTCCCAGCAGTAGCCTGAAAGTGTTCCCTTTCATCCACTTTATCTTTAGTCTTCTTGACAGTGCTCATTCTTATTGGAGTGACATAATACCTCATTATGGTTTTTCATTTGTATTTCCTTGATTGTTAGTTATATGAAGAATTTTTATATACATTATATAAGTCTTTTAATAAATATTGGTTTCAATCTATTGGTTATTTTTCAATTGAACTGCTTGTGTTGTTTGGTTTTTATATTCTGAATATCAACCTCTTGTCAAATATATACAATGGAAGTATTTCTCCCATTCTGTATGTTATTTCTGTGCTTTGCTGAATGTTCCATTTGGATGCAATACATTTTTTTCTATTTTTTATTTTATTGCAGAAGATTTTGGAGTCATATCCAGAAGAGCAATTGTCAAGTGTAATAATGGCAAGAAGATTTTTCCGTATTTTTTCTTAGTAATTTTAAAATCTCAGGTCCTATGTTTCAGTTTTTAATCGATTATGAATTGATTTTTTTATATAGTGTAGGTTTTTCTATTTCATTTTTATTTGTGTAGATGTCTTATTATTGCAGCATGATTTATTGAAGAGACTCCCTTTCTCCATTGTGCTTGCTGCCTTTGTTGAAGAAAAACTGATTGTAAATATACAGATTTGTTTCTGGACTGTATGTCCTATTCCCTTGATTTATATGCTTTATAAATGCCAGTACTATGCTATTTGGAGTCCTTTGTAATTTTAGTGTATTTTAAAACTATCAATAAAACATTGTATACATTAGCACTCAATCAAAACCTTTCAAATCTTTACATGTACTCTTTATTTCAACTATGTACTTCTTTAATGTATTTCATTCAAACAGACAGCTGAAGCAATTTATTTAGGAATGAAAATTTTCAAAGTAATCTA
This sequence comes from Fukomys damarensis, assembly GCF_012274545.1. Classification (NCBI taxonomy): domain Eukaryota; kingdom Metazoa; phylum Chordata; class Mammalia; order Rodentia; family Bathyergidae; genus Fukomys; species Fukomys damarensis. The sequence continues at coordinate 121,085,994 of NW_022900951.1, read as the reverse complement.
GTTTGGCTGGGGATTTAGCTCAGCAGTTTACTGGCCTGCCTTGCAAATGCAAGGACCTGAGTTCAATCCCCAATACAAAAATAAATAAATAAATAAATAAAATAAAATAAAAAACAAAATCAAAGTAATCTGGTTAGGTTAGGGAAAATAATCATTCTATCTAACATTATCTGTGAGCTTCTATCAAAATTTTTATTAAATAAGATAAGAATTGAAAATCACATTTAGTATATTTGAAGGAAATGACTGTCAATATGGTAGTAATACGTTTGTCAGTATGAATTCAGTAACAAAATAAGAATAGGACCAACTACAAAGTAGCAAAAATTTTAATTGTTCCTTCATCTCTGCTTGAGCGTTGTGGATTTTTGTGTTTATCTGGCCAAAAGAAAAAAAAAGCATAGGATATGATTTCTAATACAGGCATGGTTTCAAATAGGATAAAAAAGACTTTCATTGCTATAGACTGAATTGTATCTTTTTCAAATTCATATGCTGAAAGCCTGACCCCCCAGTGTGGGTATAATCCATGAAGACATTGAATCCACAGTGATATAAATGAAAATAGAATTAGAGAAAGGAAAATCTCTACTTTACAATACACTGCTGAAAATTGTAGTCTGAATATTGTAAATGTAGAAGGAATAAAATCATCGTCTGGCAACAGTTAGAGAAATAATTCAAGCATGAAATACAATAGATGCTAGTAATTAAGCTGGTGTAATAAGAATAAGAACTTTATGTAGTCCAAAAGTAACTAACCACAAAATACAGTTAACCATAATGAAGAAAATTGGCAGCAACCATTTTAATCATATGACTATTCAAATGATGAAAGTTAATTTCACTTGTAGTAAGAAAATTGTTGTTGGCCATCCAATTAGATGGGATAAGAAACAAACTGTAAGACTGTAATGCTGGCCAAAAACGGTCATACTCTATATCTAAGAATGAGGAAATATTGGATAAACTCAAGCGACAAACATGCTATGAAATGTTTAAAAATCTCTAGGGAAATAATTCAAAGAAAATGAGAAACACTCATGAGTTCTAGAGTGCAAAAAACTACAAAGATGTGACAACTAGATGGAATTTATAATAGTGGGATTGTTTTGCTACAATAGATATTAATCAGCCAGGCGGGGTGGTTCATGCCTGTAATCCCAGCACTTGGGAGGCTGAGGCAGGAGGATCACTGCAAGTTTGAGACCAGCCTGGACTACATAGTGAGTTCCCGGTCAGTCTCAACTATATAGTGAGACCCTGTCTCAAAAAAACAAAACAAAACAAAAATATCAATCAGACAAAAGGCAAAGATTGAATGAGGTTTTTGAATGAGTAATATTCAAGAATTCCTTGGACAATTCTTGTAATTTTTGCAAATTTGATATTTTACAAATGAATAATTGAAAAACACATAACACTACTTCTCACAGAGTCTCCAGAACTTACTTTTGAGGCAGAACCTTGAACTGTGCCAAAGTAATATTTAGAAAGACAATGGGTTTGAAACATGAGTATAGAACAAAGTAGAAGAATCATGGTTTTTTCAGCTTTTGTGTTTTTTGTTTTGTTTTGTGTGTGTGTTTTTTTTTTTTTTTTTTGTTTTTTTTTTTTTTTTTTTTTTTTTGGTACCAGGGATTGAACTCGGGTCCTTGGGCTTGCAAGGCAGGCCACCGAACCTCTGAGCTAAATCCCTGGCCCCTCAGCTATTTTTTAAATTATATTATTACCAGTACATAGCGATAACACTTATCATGGGGAATTTGTACTTGTACCAATACATCTTAATTTTTGTGGCCCCTTCTTCTCTGATTCCTCCCTGCTCCCTCCAACTCTTAATCTGCTTCCCATTTGAAACTCACCAGTTTTACAAAACTTTTTAGGTCAAAATTGGGCATATGAAATTAATTCTAAGTTCACCAAGAAACCATTAGAAAGCTGTTAGGGTAGGATAATGATGACTTTTGATACTACACAAGAAACATAATATACAGAAACCAAGGCAATGCAATGCAACAGATCAGATAGGTTTTGAACTTGTTGGGGGTAAAAGATGACTGTATCCTTCACTAAAACTGAAGCAATTCAGATTGAGAGAGATTGGAAAATAGAATGGACACACAATACAGAGCTAGATGGAGAGAGCGAGAAAAAGAGATTCCAGGTGATGATTCCATTTTATGAAGGAGTGTATGACTAGGATATTAACAAGTTTTACAGAAGGTTTTTTAAAGTAGTAAACAAACTTGCAGAGGATACTGACTTTGCTTTTTGTTCTAGCTTCACACTATGATTCATTTCAATTGGGAAATAATAATTGTGTCCATCTTGTTTTTTATTTGTTTTTTTGTTTTTTGTTTTTTTCGTACTGGGGATTGAATTCGGATCCTTGTGCTTGTGAGGCAGGCGCTGGAACCTCTGAGCTAAATCCCCAGCTAATTGTGTCCATCTTGTACAGTATGAGAGGATATAATAAAATACTTTGTAAGCATTCATATCCACAACTAGTTAATTAGAAATCCTTTGCAGGAATTCTACCAGAGGTCATGAAGTAGTAGGTGGTACAGGATTTGACTTCCCACTCTCAATGACTATTAACTGAACATGAGTCAACTGTTTTTAGACATTGCACAAAATATAGACAAGAACGCAGTATTTGAGAGGTCAGTTCTATGTTCAACCAGTTTCTATGTTTGAGGACAATTTCCCAACCAGAGGCGAAATAACACCTGACAATTCCAATATAAAGAAGTAGACACTATGCTTCAAAACAGCTCCAGGGGCTGGAATCTGCGGGTCAAGGTAAAAGAGAGGAAAGAGTTGCCCAAAGGGTGGGCCACGAAGGCTGTGGAGAGTTGATTTGCTAAATGTCATTGTGTGAAGGTTGACTGGCATATGTGTAGAAGAAGCCTTGCTAAAGCCAGTAGAGTTCAATTGGACTAAATTTGAGGTTAATGGATTATAGAGATTATGAATTAATGACTTTTTACTTTGTAAGGAAATACAGTTCAGTACCAAAACAGATTAAACATAGGCAAAGGACTTGAGTTGATATTTCTCCACAAAAAGATACTTATAACCAGTAAGCATGTGACATAATCAATATCATTAACAGTCGAATAAATGCATACTAGTAGTTAGGGTGGACTGTCAATGAGATTGGCTCTGGGATCTGCAGGGAGGAGTGCTGAAACACACTTCTGGTTGCATATGGCTGGGTCAAAGAAGCGGGGCCTTCAGGTCCACTTCCTCTTTCTTGCTCCTTTTCCCTTTGCCTTGTTCCCTGCCTCTACCTTTCAGCCGTCATCTTTGCACCGCCATAGCATTTACATTGTGAACAATGGGTATTTTTTTTTCTTAGTGGTTGGTAAGCTGACTAATACAACGTATCAAAGCCAAAATCAGGTAAAATTTCAAACTCACCTGGATAAGTACAAGTAAAAAGCAGAAAATTACTAGGGCTGGCAAAGATATGTAACAACTTGAAGCTATGTGCACTGTTGTATAAAAGGAAATGGTTGCTCCTTTAAACAGTATAAAGAGAATTGCCTTATTTTTTAAATTACTTTTGTTGGTACATTTAAGGTATACAATATAATGACATTTATCATTGGAAATTTGCACCTTTACATAACCCTTGCCTTCTCTTTAATACCTCCTTCCTTCCTATGTATAAAGACTTTGTTTCCATTTTTTCATTTTCTCATACTAATTCCATAATCTAGCAATGCAACATCTAAGTTCCGAGTAAAAGTCAAAATGAAATCTAAGAACAGACCCAAACAGATATTTTTTTTCATTCATGTTTATAAAGGTGCTATTCACAATAACTAACTTGTGGAAACATCTGAGGGGTCCACTTTTGGATAAATGAATAAATATAATTTAAATATAATATAATAAATATGAATATAATTTATTACTACATGTTTGCAGAACATAATGATCACATTCCTGGCGGGGAGTTGGTACATGTACATAACACATCTAAATTCATTTTTCAACTCCTTCCCTTACCCTCCCTTTCATCTCTTGGGTTATCTCCTTCCCATTTGCAAAAATCTATCTCCCTATTTCCCATTAACTTTTAGTTTGATCTTTATGTATATTTTTGGTTTCTCATATAGGAGAAATCCTGATATTTAAGCTTGTGTGTATGTTTTATTTCACTTAATATTATGGCCTCTAGGTACTTCTATTTCCCTACAAAGGACTCAAGTTGATCTTTTTTGCTGCTGTTGTTTATAAACAACACATTTTCTTTCTACATAGCACATTTTAATTTTGTATAGCCCTTACCACCCCCCCATCTTTTGGTTCCCTTCCCGTTTCTATTGATCTATTTTTCTGTTTCCAATATCTATCTTTTATTTTACTTATTAATATATTTATAATTTGGGTATCTCATATAGGAGAAACCATGTGATACTTAAGCTTCTGTGTCTGATTCATTTCACTTAACGTTATAGTTTCAAGTTGCATCCATTTTCCTATCAATGACTCATTTATCTTTATGGCAGAGTAATACACCACTGCACATAAATATCACATTTTCTTATCTATATGTTGATGGGCATATATCACATTTGCAAGATTTAACTATTGTGAGTTGTGCTGTCATTAACATAGGTAAGCATTTATCACTGTAATTTGATATCTTTAACTCAGGAAAATATCTAGAAGGGGAATAACTGTATTAAATTTCTAGTTTTAGAAACCCCATACTGATTTCCATAGTGGTTATACTAATTTACATTCCTATCAACAGTACAGGGGAATTCCTTTTTCCTCACAACCTCACCAGGATTTGTTATTTTTGATTTCTTGATGATGACCATTCTTTCTGAAGTAAGATAGAATCTCAGTATTGTTTTAATTTTCATTTTTAATAGTCAGATGTTGAAAAATTTTAATGTATTTATTGGTCATTTGTACTTCTGTAAAGTGTCTATTCATTTCGGTTGACCTCCAAAATAAAAGACCCAATCAAAAATTGAAGCATTTTATTCAGCCTTTAAAAAGAAAGACCTTTTGATATGTACTACAACATGAATGCACCATATAACACTTTGTCAAATGAAATATGCTCATTAGAAAAACACAAACTCTTCATGAATCCATTCATATGTGATATACTCAGCAGTCAAACTCATTAACACAGAAAGTAGAAAGATGGTTTGAAGGGGAAGGAAGTTAGAGGAATGAGTTTATTGCTCAAAGGGTTCTGAATTTCAGACTGATGATATGAAAAGAGTACTGGAAATTAGTGATGATAATGGTTAAACAACAGGAATATAATTAATGCCACTAAAGTATACATTTAAAATGTCCCTTGAGCTGTAAAAAAAATTAAACTATTTCAAACTATATTTCAAATATAGCATACCAGTGTGTTGGAGTTACAGCTGAAATGATGCTAAGAGGAAACCTTATAACCATCATAAACCTAGGTTGGAAAAAAGGGCAAATACAAAATCAGTGATCTAGATCTTCACTTTCAGAATCTAGGAAAAGATCAAATCAAAGTCAAAATAAGTAGCAAGAAGGAAACAAAAACAGATCCAATGCCAATGCATTATAAAACTGAAAAAAATAGTAGAAAGATATTCTTAATATATTATTGGTTAAATGTTGTTGATTGTCTTAAAATATGAATAAATTTTCCAAAATCCCAATAAACTAAAAATGAGGAGAACAAACCTAAGCTATCAAAGTTCAAAATAAAGAGGTCTTATAGACTTTAAAATTTTAATAGGTCTATTCTGAAGAAAGAATGAAGCTCTTCAAATGAGTATAGAACAGAAAAGGATCAAATCCAGTCTAACACCTTTTTTTTGTTTAAAAAAACAGCTCTTGAAATGCAATTACATTCATTCATCTATACATGTCAACTATGGTTATTTTCATGCTACAACAGTAGAATTAGGTAGCAAATCAACACAGTATGGCCCAACTGCCTAAAATATTTAAAATATTCACTGTCACTTCAAAGAAAAAGTTTACTATGCCCCTGATCCACAAAATCTATAGCTAATATAAAAGAAAAATGGTATGTTGGATGTTTAGCCTGAGTTCAGTAATGCTCTGAAGAAACCTGTTTCACTACTTTTCTTTAACATGGTAGCAGAAATTGTCTGGGTGATAAGGAAAGAAAAATAAAGAAACTACTCATTATGATTACAAAGGAAAAAAATAAACCCATCATTATTTGAATACAACATGATTTTCTATGTCAACTACTAGAATAAGTGAAATGAGCAAGCTGTCAATGTACAAAAAGGAATAGCATCTCTTTATAAAATCAAAGCACAATGGAAAAGGCAAGTACAAAACTCTACTACTTTCAATAACAATAGAACAAAAGATATTTGTGATAAATTTAATAAAAGAAACAGACACACTACAAAACTTTGCAGAGACTCATTGTATTTGACTTAAAATGGTGGATAGATACAACGTGATCATGCATTGTGAAACTCAAAATGAGAAGAGGTCAATTTTTCTCAAATGCATTTACTCATTCATACAAGCTCTCACCGTACCCCTGCAAAAATAAAAAATAGTAGCTAATATAAAAGTTTTATAAAAATCAACAAGTTGAATCTGAAATGAATGTTAAAATTAAATGTGCCTAAAATTGCTGACTTTTTGTAACAGAGCAGGACTTACACCATTTCAAGATTAAATATAAAGCTAGTCACTGAGAAAAAGTGGAGAGGACAGACAGACCAACAGAAGTCTACAAAACAGAGTACAGATTTTTGAATAAGAACCAATTGTGTGTCTGTGTGTGTGTTTGTGTGTGTGTGTATAAACAGGCGCAGGCTCGTGTGTGTAGGTGTGTAGGTATTTATAAAATTGCCAAGGCAATTCAATAGAAAAAGTGCAACCTTTTAAATATACAGTGCAGGATCCACTAAACAGTTGCATAGAAATGAAAATAAAAATGTGAACCTCCTGTCTTAATACCATATATATAAATTAATTAAAATAGACTACAACCTTTGTGTTTGTTAAGAATGAAGAGTGTGAGGGCTGGGGATTTAGCTCAGTGGTTCCAGTGCCTGCCTCACAAGAGTGAGGTCCTGAGTTCGATCCCAGATACAAAAACAGAATGAAGAGGGTGTGCATAGCCAAAGAAGTTCTGGTGGATACTATGGCCATAAGTGAATAGTGAAGCCTTTTTAAAAATCATCTGGGCCTGTTGATATTCTTAACTTCAGAGCTCATATTTCATGTTAGGTCTGCAAGGAGTAGTGCTGAAATCCCATGCTGAAATAAAGAGAAAAGAGACAATATTAAATCAACAGCACTGGGTCCTTGCTAAGAAATGTGTATGGTTTCCTTAGACTAATCCTTTGGCCTAATAGCTGTGCCACTATGACACTGGTTGTTTTCCCTCAGGATGCTCACCAGTCTGAAAAAAGGTTTTCAGTGATTTGAACTGTCATCCATAAAATTAAGTGAATGAAAAATAAAGTGTCTGAGGAGAAGCCCTCATAAAAATAAAATATGATATTCCGTAGTTGATTCACACCCCGAAATGAACAGTGGTCTCCTTTGTAGTAACAATTTAAACAATGTTATCCAAGTCTTTTCTAAAGATTCCCTTGGAAACTATGTGATTCTCAAAGGTAAGAAAGACAGAAATGGAAGAAAAAAATTAAATGTCTAGGTCTTTAAGACTATTTTCTCATACCCTGACAGAAGCCTAATTGTCATAATCATTAAAAAAGAATTGCTGTAGTTTCATAGTTAAAAACACGTTTAAAGATAGAAAAGTTATTGTTAATTTCACCTGGATGAATGAGAATGCCATTGAATTTTATAGTAAATGTACTCTGTTCTCCATGTAGGAGTTTTTAATTATTTCTTGACTGTAAGATAAGGATTTCTCTAATAATTTAATCTATATGTCTCAAAATGGCCTATACATGGAGCCTGATTTTCTAAATTGGCCTTTTTTCTTTCTTTCTTTTTTTCTGGTCGCAGGGTAATCTTCACGTAATTATAGAAACAAATTAGTAATCTAAGTGGTCTCCAAAGAAAAATTTATAACCTGTGTTTCATATCCATAAAAATGGGGCAGAGAAACCTATGAATACGGTATTAAGTACTAATTCTATGCTTTGTTATTTATGTGAATTACATTTTTTGTTGTTGTTGTTGGTTCTGGGGATTGAATTCGGGTCCTTGAGCTTGCGAAGCAGGCACCAGAACCACTGAGCTAAATCCCCAGCCCTATGTGAATTACTTGTAAGAACCATCATTTTTGTTTTGCCTTCAAAGTCACCTAAGAAACCATGACTTTTAGTCTGTATTTGATCCTACTGTGAGAGAACTCAGATAAACTGAAAGACTTTTTGTGAGCTGAAGCAAAAATAGTATTTTATGTGTCATTGTCTCCCTAGGAGATTGATTATAGTTTATTATATGTATCAAATATCAAGCACAAACCAAAGTGAGAATTGAATAGAGAGATGTTTTTTCTCATTTTAGTTTTCATTTGGGGCTCTAATGTGTGGTCCATTTCTAGCATCGCCTCAAATATTCTACACAAATAAAGACTTTGTGTAGAAATACTGCAGTGTTCCACATGTTCAGACAGGAGATATAGCAGGAGCAGCTTTTCTGTTCCTGTCTTGGCCAAAGGAAGCATGTCATGGCTGCACTACCTTGCACCTAAGGTAGAGTAGACGTGGTCTCCAGTGATAGCACTGCCAGTACTATGGAGTTAATTTGGTTTCTTTTTATTTATATATTAATTTCAGTGGAAAGCAAACAAATAATATCAACCAGCTATTTGTTACATAATCATCAACACACCAAAGCTTGACTGAATTTGACACATTTCAACTAGTTTTATGGAACCAGTGTAGACAAAGGATGATTTACAGTGGAGCAGCGCTGGGTCAGAATGAAATTCAGTAAAATAGAATTTAAATTTAAAAACCCTGAAATACCTAGTGAGTTTAAAAGTGTAAGGATGACAAAATCTAACATTGATGAGACCTGAAATTAAATCAAAATTCAAGAGAGCATTATGGTAAAAAGGTGTCAAGTACAGAAATCACTTACTCTGTATCAGTAACCCAGTACATACTGAAAACCATTTTATCTGAAAAACTTAACTGCCAGTTACTTTCCCATTACAGCAAATGGAAAAATAAATCATTTTATTTTAATCCGAAGCTACTAATTTTCCTTTAAAGTGACTACAAATGATCTAATACATGTATCACATTATATAATATGGAATTAGTATTCATGTAGTATTAAAATATTTAAAACATTTTTCTGGTAAGCAAACAATTAAAATAATTTTCAGTATTGTTCTAACTGAAAAAAACATAAGTGTATTACAATTAAAGAGTATAATGTGATATATATACATACACACACACACACACACACACACACACACATATATATATATATATCTCCAAATAAACATATCCATAACCTTAACAATTTTTGCGGTGGTACACTTGAAATTTACTCTTTCAGATATTTTAAAATGTTAAAGTAATTTTAAACTGCTGCTATATACACCACAACATTGCATATCTTTGCTGAAAAAAACTGACTCACATCTTCCTTGTTGACTCTTAGGGTTGTTTTTAAGGTGTCTATATGGGACTGTAACATTCTGTAAATTATATCTAGGATGTAACTCTTTGTAATACTGTATTGAGTTTTTGTGATTTTAATTTAAAATTTTCCCATGTAAACAGTTGGGAGGAAACCAACAAAAGATCATTTTGAGAAATAATTATAGTTATCGAAATTTGGATATTAAGGAATATCAGTGTTGCATGGGAAAATCTTTACAGAAAGATTTCTGTAGAGGATTCCTATAATACAATATTTTTCATATTTCTGTATATAAAAAGAGGAATTAAAAAAAAATAAAGCCCCAGTCATTGTAGCACATGCTTGTAACTGATCACTCTGGGAGGCTGAGATGGGAGGATCACAAGTTTGAGCCTAGCTTGGAAAACTTACCAATTATATTAGCTTTCCCATTGATAACACAAAATACCTCACACTCAAAATTTAAAGGAGGAGAAACTTAATTTGGCTTATCATTTTCAAATGATACATTCCAGGGTTGTTAGGCTCCCAGGAAGAAACAGCATGATGGAGGGCATGGAAGAGTAAGGCTGCTCACCCAAGAAGTCAGGAAACAGAAACAAAAGAGAAGCCAAGGCAAATAATCCTTCCAGGTTACACCTTAGTGATCCAGTTAATCAGACCTAACTCCACCTCCAAACACGAGGCATTTGAGAGACATTTTATATCCAAACCATAGCATTCAGCTTCTGTCCCTCAAAAGGCTTATGTCCACTTCATTATAAAACGTGTACTTAGTTCATCTCTAAGATTCACTGAAGTCCTAACAGTTACAGCATTGCTGAAAGTCCCCTTTGAGACTCAAGGAAACTCTTACCTGTGAGCCCCTGTAAAAATGAAGAGGAAAGTTGAATACTTCCTGGATATATGACACAGAGTACATGTCCACATTTCAAAAGGAAAGATGCAAGAATAGAAAGGAATCAGAACAAGATAAAAGTGAAGCCCATTATGGCCAACATTGAATCCTGAAGCTTAATTTCCAGTACTTAGGGCATATAGTGGGAGATGTGATCTCCAAAGGGATTGGCTGGCCTCAGCCCTATGCACTTGCCAGTTGTATACCAATAGCTATTGGACTGACTCTGTTAGCTTTCTTCTTTTTGCTTTGGCAGAGAATCCACATTCCTGGATTCTCAAATTTCTTGGGGTCTCTATTACACTTTGGCTTCACTTTCACTGCTTCACAAACTGACATCTAGGCACATTGCTTAGATTTCCCTTTAAAAAAATCTTGGAGAAAACGTCCATGACTCCATAACACTTGCATTCTGCATGTCTGTATAACCAGCACCCCATGAAGGATGATAAGTTCTGCCACCAACTACAGCAAAAGCCAGGACTTTTTGGATCATAGCTGTAGCAGCCTCTGAGTGTCTGGTTAGCTGTACTCAGTGACACATTTCTCTGAAAGAGCAAAGTGCCCTGGGGCTCATTTTTCAAATCAAAGTTTTAGAGCTTTTCACCCTTCAGGCTACAAAGGGTACGTATTGTCAATTTCTCAGATCATTTAAAGTTGTTCCTATTGTCCTTTTAAAATACTTGGCTTGTTTTTTATATTCATTAAGTTTATTAGTACAGTTTAGGTAAACAATATGATGACATTCATCATTGGAAATTCATACCTTTACATGATATATCTTGGCTTATTTTTAATGCTAATCCTTTCAGCCACCACTGTCTTCATGGTTCTAACTTTGCAGGTGCAAACTATTACAATTTTTAACTTGTTACATATTTTAACTTGTTACAAAAGCACAAGGCTTTTGGAGAATAGTTTAGACATAATCCATAAGGAAAGGATTTTTCCCTTTTACATCCTTCAGCCAGAAAAGAGTGAGATCTGGCCAATTCCTGAGTTTTTTAAAGTAATCTTTCATATTCTTTAAGTACTTCAGAGAAGTACTTGTCTTCTTTTTGATGCTAATCCTTTCAGCAACCATGGTCTCCTTGGCCTCACCTATGTAGATGATTACTTTTTGGCGAAAATGCAAACTTTTCACATCCTTTGTCTCTACCATTTGCTCCTGATTCTCACTAACATCTGGCTTAACACACAGTCAGCAGTACTTATGCCATGGCTGAATGTTGGGCGATCTTGAAATTTCCTCTGGCAGGGCAATTACTGTTCTGCTTTAAATTCAATCTCTTGCAAAGTTTCAGGATGTGGAGAAAATATAGATACATTTTCTGCCAAAATGTAACTAACACATATGGCCTCTAGACCAATTGCAAACGGAGTCCTTTCTTCCAACTGAAACCTTCTGACCCTGGCTTTACTACTTGCATTGCTAACAGGATTCTGGTCTTCTGGGTTCCAATTAAGATGACCTATCAAATTCAACCTACAGAATTTTATAGATTCTCTAGCTTGTATCTCCAAATCTTTCCAAACTCCTCTAGTGAACCATTTCCAAAGGTTTCTAAATCAGTTGGTCATGTTAAATCACAGAAATGGCCCCATTCTTGGTTATCAATTTTCTCTGTTGGTTACCTTTCTTGTCCCTGGGAGAAAGCATCCAACACCCACAACATAAATTATAAAAGCTATAATTTAACTGATGATTTTCTGAGAATTCAGTTTATGGTTGGCTGTCTCCATGGCAAAAAAAAAAAGAAAAAAAAAAAAAAAGAATTGCAAAAGATCAAAATAGAGGAAAACTATTCACTCCAAGGCAGCCAGCAGGCCAAGACATAAGGGAAACGTTGTGGAAAAGAATATACCAATCCAGGTCATACTCCAGTGATCTTTTGCTCCAAATAGGCTGTGCCTCTGAATATTACGTTTGGGAACATTTTAGCTTTAAATTGTAACAATAACTGCCAGATTCTGTCTCAAAATAAGTATCAGGTAACATTGTCATAAAATAGAAATTATTGACATGAGATGAGAAACAGAGTGGACAAAAAGGACAAAGAAAAACATAAACAACATAGCACAATGTTTTTAATTTGCAAAAGCATATACATACCAAAACAATCCTCTTTTAAGTCTTTTGTCCTTTCTTGTCCTATCGCACTGCCTCTATGTCTACTTTGGATATATAAAAACTTGAATCAAGTTTTGACCTTTTAGGGCTGGGAATTTAGCTCAGTGGTTCCGCCGACTGCCTCTCAAGTTTTGACCTTCTGTTTCATAATCTATGAGAATGAGATGATGCAGTATAGTGAGTAGTTCCTGATTTAGTTTGGCTAAATTGAGCTGCCAGTGACCCAAATAATTACAAAAAATGATAAACAAATGACTTCTATGTCACATAAATGAAGTTTAGAGATGAGAAAGTCATTCTGTCATTCTAAAGCCATGCATTCAATCTCATGATTCAAGGCAACTGCTTATACTTCAGCCATTAAATCCACATTTCTGTCATCAGGAAGAAGGTAGGGGAAATAAGGCTGTGCATTCTCCTTTTATGGATGCATCCAGAAAATTTCTCATGACATTCCTACTAACATCCTGTTGGCAAGACCTTAATAACCTGTCCATACATGAGTGCAATCTAGTCTGGAAAATGTAGTAATTATTCTGGGAAACTACATGACCAAATAATAATAGGGAGTTCAATACTAAAAAAGGAAGTGAATCTGGCATTGTGGCGCATGCCTGCAATCCTGCATTGTGGGAGGTCAAAGCAGGAGTTGCAGTTTTGAGCCTAGCCTTGATGAGTTTATTAGAAAGACCCTCTCAACAGTAAAAAATAAAACAGGGCTGTGGATTGACTCAGTGTGAAGGCTCTGGGTTCCATCCCTAGTACCACAAAAGAATAATAATAATGAAGGAATTTAAAATAAATGTTTAGGGACCTCTAACATTTTTCCTACAAATTCACGGATTAATTACCATATGAGAGAGAAAACTAAAGCCCAGGGGTCTAATTTAGCCTTCTTCTATTTTTGTATAAAATTTTGGTCTCACCATTATGTTCATTCTTCTTTGTTTTCAATATGTCTGTGTTTGGGCTACAGTGACAGAAGTGAATAGTTACAACAGGGGCCACATGACCTGAAAAATTTTTACTATGTGGCCTTTTGTGTGTGTGTGTGTGTGTGTGTGTGTGTGTGTGTGTGTGTGTGTGTGTATTACAGTGTGTGTGTGTGTGTGTATTACCAGGGATTGAACTCAGGTCCTTGCGCTTGCAAGGCAGACCACCAAACCACTGAGCTAAATTCCCGGCCCACTATGTGGCTCTTTATAGAAAAAAAAAAAAAAGAGATTGTTTGGTAATGAATGCAAGAGGTTTCTTTACCCATGATAACTCTCATAGGTCTTTCCAACTTATTTGTGGGTTTTTTGAAAACTCATTTCTTATACAATGATATCCCAAAGGATTGACCTTTGCTTCATTCTTGCTGTCCAAAGAGAGTAGAGACTCTTTACTTTCTATTTTGATTTTATGTTCTTTATCAAGAAAAATGTTGTTTGCATGGCAAAGCAATTAAATGCAGAAATGAATCAAAGATTATGATAGTGTAGAGCTATGCTAAATATTTTTCCTAACTAAATCATATCTCAAGAAACTGAAGACATTCGCATGAGTTTGACTAATTACTTTCATTGATATTGGAATAATCAAGAAAAATGAGACAGTTACAGAGGACAAACACATAATATTTTGATTTTCCACAAGAGTGCAATTTTGACCAAATTTAGTCTGGTGATCTTGTGGAACAATTTATTAAGTGAGAAGGTGTATGAGCAACAATTATTAAAAGGATATCATTTTGATCATTAAATTTAATGCATATTTTACTCTGATGCTAAGGATTGTCTCAAAATTAATGTTGCATAATGCTTCACACCATCAATAAAATAAAAATCATACAAAATTAATTTATTTTCACAAGACACATGAAAGGATAAATATTTCCTTCTGAAGCAGGCTTTACAAAATTGAGAATCTTATAATAATGACTTAAAAGAAATTGTTAGAATAATATTACTGACAAATTTAAATATTTTTTGAAGAGAAGCTAGCCATATTACAGTGCCAAGCAAAAAATTTATTTTCTTCCATGAAAACTAAGAAGTGAAGATTATAAAATTTATAATCCAAAGATCCAAAGCTATGTAAGTAAATAAAATATGATTATTTTTAAGGTAATAAGAAAATATATGTAAAAATTAGAGCACATTTTATTGATAATTTCAAACTGACTAATTTTTAGGCATTTCTTCATTAAGTTGAAATATCAAAGAATATATCTGAGATTAACAGGTTAATCATAATTGCACGTTTTATATATTTTTATTGGTACATTTTAGATATACATTATAGTTACATTCATCTTTGAGATCTTATACCTTTACATAATATATCTTGGTTCTTATCTTTTCCCATCACTCTAGGCTCCCTTCCCCCTTCACCCTTTCCTATTTACAAAGACTTTGTTTCCATTTTTTCTTTTCTCTTATTTTTTCTCTTTCCTTTTTATCTTTCCCCTACCCCTCCCATTTACCCATCACCTTTCAACCTTTTCTTCCTCTTACAAAATGTCAGTTATACATTTTGACCCTTATTTATACTTTTAGTTCATCATACCAGAGAAACTGTGATATTTATACATGTGTATCCTGTTAATTTCACTTAAGAATATGCCTTCAGTGTGCATCCACTTAGCTATAAATGTCTCTATCATTCTTTATGGCTGAGTAGTACTCCATCTTTTTTTTTAAATGCATATTCTTTATCCAGTTTCCACTTGGGCAGTTGGGTTGTTTCCAAGTTTTAGCTATTACAAACTATGCCTCTATAAACATGGCTGAGTATATATCACTGTGGTATGATTCTTTTAATCCTTTTGGGAAGATACTCAGCAGGGGAATAGCTGGGTCAAATGGGACTTCCAATCCTAGTTGTTTAAGGTATCTCCATATTGATTTCCAAAGTGGTTGCACCAGTCTGGATCCCCACCAAAAGTGAAAGGTTCCTTCTTCCAACAGCCCCGCCAGCATTTGTTATTGGTTGATTTCTTGGTAGCAACCACTCTTGCTGGGGTGAGGTAGAATCTCAGTGTTGTTTTCATCTGCATCTCTCAAATGACCAGTGATGTGGAATATTTTTTTCATATATTTATTTGCTACTTTTACTTCTTGGTCTGAGAAATGTATGTTCATTGCAGATGCCCATTTTTGAACTGGGCCTTTATACTTTGGAGGTCACATTTTTTTGAGTCCTTTATATATTCTAGATAGTAGGCTTTTGTCTGAGGAACAGCTGGTAAATTTTTTTTTCCACATTTTAGGTTGTCTCTTAGCTCTGTTTGTGGTTTCTCTTGCAGTGCAGAAGCTTTTTAATAAGATGAGATCCCAGTTGTTCATTCTTTCTGCTAGTTCCTATGCTACTGAGGATTTGTTCATAAAGTCTTTTCCTATGCTAATGTCTTCAAGAGTTCTGCCTAACTTATCTTCCAGCAAGTTTAGTATTTCTGTTTAATATTTAGATCTTTAATCCCCTTGGATTTTAGTTTATTGCATGGTGAAAGATACTGGTCTACTTTTAATCTTTGGCAAATTGAAATCCAGGTTTTCCAACACTATTTATTAAAGGGTCCATCACTCCTCCAGGAAGATGGTTGGCTCCTTTGTCAAGGTGAGGAAGTTTAGTATCTGTTTAATATTTAGATCTTTAATCCCCTTGGATTTTAGTTTATTGCATGGTGAAAGATACTGGTCTACTTTTAATCTTTGGCAAATTGAAATCCAGGTTTTCCAACACTATTTATTAAAGGGTCCATCACTCCTCCAGGAAGATGGTTGGCTCCTTTGTCAAGGTGAGGTAGCTGGATATGACTGGAGTTGTTTCTGCATCTTCTAATCTATTTTAATCATCCTCGGGTCTTTTTCTTTGCCAGTACCGTGCTGTTTTAATCACAGTGACTTTGTAGTATAGTTTCAAGTTATGGATTGTGATACTCACTGCCATGTCTCTGTTGCCTAGAATGGCTTTTATTATTCTAGGTCTCTTCTGGTTCCAAACAAATTTTTGGATTGTTTTCTCTAGTTCAGTGAAATATACTGTTGGGATTTCAATACGGATTGCATTGAATCTGTATAGAAGTTTTGGAAGTATGACCATTTTCACTATATTGCTTCTACTTACCCAGGAAAAAGGGATGTCTTTCCATTTTCTCATATCCTCTTTGGTCTCTTTATTCAGAGGGTTATAGTTCTGAATGTAGAGGTCTTTTGCTTCTTTTGTTAGATTGATTCCTAGAGAGTTAATTTTTTGGATGCTATTATAAAAGGGATTGTTTTCCTAATTTTTCTCTCAGTGAATCTGTTATTTGTGTACAAGAAGGCTATTGATATTTGAGTGTTTCCCTTCTATCCAGCTACTCTACTGAATCTGTCAATTGAATATAGAAGTCTTTTGGCAGAGTTTTTTGGGTCTTCTACATAGAGTATCATATTGTCAGCAAGTAATTACACTTTAACGTCTTCCTTTCCTATCTTTATTACATTTATTTATTTCTCTTGTCTAATTGCTATGGCTAATGTTTCCAAAACTACATTGAACAGGAGTGGTGATTCTGGATATCCTTGTCTTGTTCCTGATTTTCACATGAGGGTTTTCAGTTTTCGACCATTTAGCATGATGTTGGCAGTTGGTTTTTCATAGATAGCCTTTATCACGTGGAGATAAAACCATCTATTCCAATTTTCTGCAGGGGTTTCCTCATGAATGGGAGTTGAATTTTATAGAATGCTTTTCTGCATCTTTTGAGATGATCATATGTTTTTTATTCTTGACTCTGTTAATATATTGTATTACATTTATTGACTTATTCATGTTGAAACATCCTTTCATCCCTGTGATAAATCCAACTTGGTCAGGGTGTATTATCTTCTTGATGATCCTCGGTATTCTGTTTACCAGTATCTTATTAAGGATTTTTGTGTCTATGTTCATTGGGGAGATTGGCCTATAGTTATCTTTTTTGGTTGGGTCTTTCCCTAATTTTGGAATCCAAGTTGCTTCCAAGATTGATTTTGGAAGTATTGCTTCCCTTTCAGTTTCATTGAAAAGTTTAAAGAGTAGTGGCAATAGTTCCTCTCTAAATGTTTAGTAGAATTCAGCAGTGTATTGATCAGGACCTGGGCTTTTCTTAGTTGGTAAATTTTTTATTATGTTTTCAATTTCACTCATTGTAATTGGGGTGTTAAAAGTTTCATATCTTCTTAGTTCAACTTTGGTAAATCATATTATTGGGAAATCTGTCCATTTCTACTGTTTTCCATTTTATTAGAGTATAGGTTCTCAGAGTAGGTATTAATGATGGATTTCTGCTGTTTCAGTTGTGCCTTCAACTTTTTTATTCTTAACTGCATGTATTTGAGCATTTCTTTCCTTTTTTGATGTTTGGCTAAGGGTTTATCAATTTTATTTTTTTGAAAAACCAACTCTGTGCTTCATTGATTTTTTTTTTTTTATTGTTCGCTTAGTCTCCATGGCATTGATTTCTGCTCTGTTTTTTTTTTTTTTGTTTTGTTTTTCTTTGTTTGTTTTATAATTTCCTCCCTTGCACAAGCTTTGGGTTTGTCTTGTTCTTCCTTTTCTAGATAATTAAGATTCAGCATCAGATTTTTTCTTGAGCTCCCTCTGTTTTACTAGTGTGGGGGCATTCACTGCCATATATTTCCCTCATAGAACTGCTTTCCTTGTGTCCCTTATATTCTTGTATGTTTTATTGGAATTTTGTAAAAATTGTCTAATTTCTTCTTTAATTTCCTCTGTGGCCCATTGGTTGTTCAGGAGAGCGTTATTCAATTTCCATGTGTTTGTGAAGTTCTTGTGGTTTCTTCTGTTATTGATCTCCACTTTAATTTCACTATAGTCTGATAATATACATTGGATAACTTCAACTCCTTTTCATTTACTTAAACATGTTCTATGAGCTAGTATGTGGTCTATTTTGGAGAATAACCCATGTGCAGCTGAAAAGAATGTATATTTTGATTTTGTGTGGTTTAACTCTCTAGACATCTGTTATGTCCATTTGTTCAAAACCTTCATTCAGTTCTAGTATTTGGTTATTGATTTTTTGTCTAGATGATATGTCTATCTGACAGTGGGGTATTTAGTCCCTCAAGTAGAATTTTATCAGTCCTTATTTGCTTTTTCATGTCCCTTAATATTTGTTTTGTATAGTTGGGGGCATTAGTGTGTGGTGCATATATATATTTGTGATTGTCATCTCTTCCTCTTGAACTGTTTTCTTTTCAAGGGTGTAATAACTTTCTTTGTCTCTCTTAATTACTTTTGGTTTGAAATTTAGTTTATTGGCAAATAAGATATCTACCCCTGCCTTTTTCTAGGTTCCTGTTTCATGGAGAACTCTTTTCAATCATTTAATTCTAGTCTATGAGTTTCTATTTGAACTAGGTGTGTTTCTTGTATACAGCATATCGTTTGATTTTGCTTCTTAATCCATTCTGTCAGTCGATTTCTTTTGATTGGTGAATTGAGGCCATTAAGATCGTGGGTTATAACTGATATGTATTGACTTATTATCATTGTGTTATTGTCCAGTTGTTGGCTCTTTTTAACTTTTTCCCCCCTCTCCCTTTAACTTTTATCCCTGCCTTCTGGAATTTGCTCTGTTGGGACTTATAGAGTTTTTATCTTCATTTTCTTTTTCTAGGGTATTATTTAGAATTGTTTGGAGTACTGGTTTATTATTCATAAATTTTCTCAGATGTTCTTTGTCATGGAAGAATTTTATTTCACCAGCAATTTTGAAAGATAGTTTTGCAGGATACATCAGTCTAAGTTGAAGGTTGTTTTGTTTTAGGGATTGAAATACTTTACTCCAGGCTCTGCTTGACTTGAGGGTTTGTATTGAAAAGTCTGCAGTGATTCTAATGGGATTTCCTTTGCATGTGCTTTGTTTCTTTTCTCTAACTGCTTGTAGTATTTTGTTCTTCTGTTGGGTTTCTGGGACCTTGATTATTATATTTTTCTGTGTAGATTTTTTTTATCATCGCTAGTTAGAGTCCTATATGCCTCACTCCTTTGTATGTCAAATTTGTTTGCTCTGTTTGGAAAGATTTCTGTCATTAATTCTGTGAACAGTTTTTTATGTCATTTGTACTTTCTCCAGCTTTATCAAGGACTCCTATCAGTCTTATGTTGTTCTTCTTGTATCATGTAGGAGCTGTTGGATCAAATTCTCATGGTCCCTTACTATTTTGAAGAGATCCTTCTTTTCATGGTCACTGATCTCCATCCTGTCTTCTATATTTTATATCCTGTCTTCAGATTGTCTCAGTCTGCTATGTATACTTTCAATAGAGTTTTTAATCTCCTAGATATCTCTTTGAATCTCTTTCATGGATTCCATTTCTTTCCTATGTTGGGTATTCATGATTTCCATTTCTTTCTTATGCTCAGCATCCACGGCTTCTTCATGATCCTGAGCTCATTTATCTTTTATCTGTTTCGGTTCTCAAGTGTCTAGTCGTGTCATAAATTCTGCTCACCATCTCGGTTCCTGATGCCAGGAAAAAAAAAATCCACAAATTGAGTATGCATAGAGGACTGATACATAATTGCAGGACAACATAGAAAAAGATAGAAAGAGATTTCTAATTATATTGTACTAATTACACTGTCCATTGACTAGGAACTCCTGCATACAATAAAGTAGAAAACTTGGGCTGGGGATTTAGCTTTGTGGTTCTGCTCCCTGCTTCACAAGTACAAGGTCCCGAGTTTGATACCAAAAAAAAAAAAAAAGAAAAAAAAAAGAAAAGAAAACTCATCTAAATCAGGCCTATAATAACATAATCTCTTACTGAGGATCTGTGAGGTTGTTCCTTCTCCTATTTTCCATTTTAATCGTTATCATTTCCCTATTTTATGCCTTGTAATACAATTAAATATAAAATAGTAGAACATATATGACATAACTTACAACATTTTTTACTTAAAATTTTGTCTCATAGATGTGTTGACACTAAACAAATTCTGGAAGAGGGCTACATCACCTGTTATTCATTTTCCAGCGTACATTTTTTCAAGCAAACTGTATAGGATATTCCAAAGTATCTGGATAGTAGTATTTCTTTGTAGAGTCAGAGTTGAGCACTCAAAGTTAACCTCCCATCTTAGAATCAGCCAAAAAGGCCTTACATTGAAATAAGAGAATTCTTCCTCACCCTAGCAGTACATTAGAATAGTAGAATTAAGAAATAATGATAATCATCTATTATACATTTTGATCCTTATTTATACTTCAGTTTCTCACACTAGAGAAACTGCTCAGTATTTACACATTTGTGTAAATTTATTGATTTCACTTAAGAGCATGGCCTCAGTGTGCATCCACTTAGCTATAAATGTCTCCAATTTATCATTATTTATGGCTGAATACTACTCCATCTTATTTAAAAAAATGCATCTTCTTTATCCAGTCTCCAGTCAGGCAATTGGGCTGTTTCCAAGTTTAAGGTATTACAAACTGTGCCACTATAAACATGGGTATACATATATCACTGTGGTCTGATTATTTTAATTCTTTTGGAAAGATACCTAGCAGAGGGATAGCTGGGTTAAATGCAACCTCTAGTCCTAGTCTTTTGAGGTATCTCTATACTGATTTCCGCAGTGGTTGCCCCAGTCTACACTCCCACCCTACAGCATAATAGATAATGTGAAATAGAAAGAAAAGGTCCAAAGGGGAAAAGGAAGTGGGAGTGGTAGGGGAAAGGAAAAAATGGAAAGGAATAAATATGAGAAAAGGAAAAACAGAAATACAGCCTTTTCAAATAGGGAGGGGTGGAGGCAGTGAAGGGAGGGCAGAGGAGTGGGGAAACATGAAAACCAAGATACATCAAGTACAGGTACAAATTCCCAATGATGAATGCCATCATATTGTATACCTAATTTGTACCAATAAACTTAATGAATTAAAAAAATAATGCTAAGTGCCAAAGCATGTGAAGGAAAACTCCAATGAAATACCAAATAGAAAGCATACTAAAAGCAACCAGGCAGAAATTGAGGTGTACTCAAAGAGAAATAATGTATGCTGTTTAATCATGCAAACCCACAGATGTGAATGGAACTTTCACTATTTCAAATGTAAACAACAGTATGCATGCTTTGGAGAACCTTATGATCAAGAAATAAAGAAAAGACACATACATTTGAAAAATACTTAGTCTAATTTTAAAGGCAACTTTAAAAACTTCATGCTTTCTATAATTGCTTACAATCAAGAGAAAAGAAATTTTAATAAGTGATATATTTAGGAAAACTAAGGCATTGCAGTGGCAAGGTCACTCAGTTGAATGTTGAGATCATCAAAAGAAAGTGTATATCAGAAGAGAATAATTCAGCCAAAATGGAGATAGCAGAATAAAGATTTGCATCTAAGCCCAGCAAAGCAAAACAAAGATGTTACAAAATATAAAATCAATGATGTAACATTCAAACCTAAGAAACTGCCTGTCATGACACTGTTAATAAAAAAATTCAATTTCAGAACACTGAAAATCAGAATGTAAAGTGGCAGGGCATTTTGGAAGGCAATATGGTAATAAATAAGAGAGAAATAAAGGCCTTGAAATGCACATAACTATTGATTACTAAGAAGATTTTTCATTCTTACTATAAGAGAATAATTTTAAAATCAACAAATATTTGCTGGTAAGGACATCTATTATTTATACATCAGTATTACAATATTTAAAATATGATGGACATAACATCATTTATAGCCTTGGTATCTAAAATTAGAGGAAAGTTTTAAAATATTGTAAGCTAAATAATGGAATGTTGTGTAGTCAAAGGACCAGAGAAGATCGTGATAGAAGTACATTTTTGGTCACCTCTCCTGCAAATCCTCCTGAACTGCAACCAGACAAATACAGAGAAACGAATGATGAATGAAGAACTGTCTATGCTAAAACCATGAAGTTGCCCTAAAGAGCATCTAACAGGAAAAAAATGCATTGCATCATATTGAAAGAAGTGAAACATTCCTGGTTCTTTCTGATACAGTGCTAGAACTACAAGAAGAAATTTTGGTTGGATTCAGAGAAGGGCAGGGACCACAACATTTTGAAGCTTGAATGCACATTAAAGATTGGTAGCAACAGTGTGACTACATGGTCTCAAGGAGCCATTTTAGTCTCCAACGTCTAGTCCTTGAGATTTAGAGGAGGTGGTAAATGGGGGAAAATGAAAACTGACATTTGGGTTTTAGTTTTGCAGCTGGAAACCAAAGGTAAGTTTCTTAGACATAAGGAAAGATTTATCTACAAACCCAAAAGCCACAGCTGAGGAACAAAGCTTCATCACACCTTTTCATCAATGCACCTAATTAGCTCTCTCATATGAGGAAGAAACATTGAATAACAAGAAAGCAGGGAAGGCATCCAACATATACAATTACCTCTGGTGTAAAGTTTAAATGTAACACACTTTTCATTGTAAAATATCTTGAGATTTCTACAAAAGTTGCCAACGCAGTATAGCAAGTGTTCATATACGTACTCGACAGTTTCTCCTATTGTTAATATCTGACAGATCATATTTGTTACAATCAATGAGCCAATGTTAATGCACATCATCATTAAGTAAAGCATACATTTTATTCAGATTTCCTTAGCTGATTACTGTTGCCTGTTTCCCATTCCAGGATCCCATTCTGTGTATTATATTAAATTTAGTCGTTTCCTTGGTTTACTTTTGGCTACGACAATTTTTCAAGCTCGCTTTGATTTTGATCACCTCTTAACTTCCATTCGGTTATCAGAATTTCCTTCAACCAAGGTTTCTCTGTTGCTTTTTCTCACAAAAAAGGACATCCATAGATACAGTGACAATTTCATCATCTCACATCAAATGTCCATGTGAACCACACAGTGCATTCCTATAGATGGTGATCTTGGTGACCTGGCTGAGGTAGAATTTTCTGGTTTTTCCACTGTCAAGTTACATCTTTTTTTTTTAAGTGTGTGCTTGCGATACATAATAGGTGCATTCATTTGGGGGAATCGGTCCATGTATCTTGATCCATTTTATTTCCTTCCTCCTTCCCCCACACTCTCCTTCACCCTGATCCCTTTCTGTCTCCAAAATTCTGTCTACTGTCGCCTACTATCTTTCCTGTATTTTATTCTCTTATTTACTTATGTTTTACATTTCACCTATAAGAGAAACCATGTGATAGTTAACTTTTTGTGTTTGACTTATTTCACTTAACATTACGCTCTCCAGTTGCATCTATTTTCCTCTAAATGACATGATTTCATTCTTCCGTATGCCTGAATAGTATTTCATCACATTTTCTTTACCCATCCATCTGTTGCTGGACATTTAGCTTAATTCCAGAGCTTAGCTAAGGTGAGTTGTGCTGCTGTAAACATAGATAGGCATGTTTCACTATGACTCTTTCTCCTTTCCACTTTTTATTCCTTGGAAAGAAGACCCTGTGTACAGTGCATACTTCATGGTGGAGAATTAGTTATATCCCAACTCTCCGAGGGAATATTATCATAAAATAATTGCAATTCCTTTGTATGGGAATTGTCTATTCCATTTGTTCATTAATTTAGTCACGTCATTTTATACTTTGAGTTATAATTCAATATTACATAATTAATTTCATTATTCAAGCTATTTTTCCAGCTTTGAACATTGAAATCTTGTTGAGTTGACCCATGTGTCCCTTTGATATATTCTCATCATTGTTTGGTTGGTTGGGTCATTTATGATCACTTACTTACATTCCAGAAGATCCTTTGGAATCAACCCGTGTATTTCCTGCTCCAGCTCTAGTCTCAACCATTTCTCCAAGGATCCCTGTTTTTTTTTTGTTGGAGAATCCTATTAAAAATTAGTCTGATCATTTACTTTGCTGACTACTACCAGAGTGTCACTGCTTCTAGGTTGTTACAGCTTATGTCTAGATGTCTCTCCAAAGCCTCGTGTGATCATAGGTGGGTGAGGTGGCTGGATCTAGAGTGTGTGATGCTGGAATTGATTCATAGTGCAACGTTATGCCTGCAGGCACTAGAATGAAGGGTATGAGTGCTACCCACTCTAAATAGTCTGGATAAGATAAAAGGGGCAGAAAGATGCTATTAAGCTCTCTTGCTGCTTTGCTGCCTTCCGGCTGCCATGAGGTGTTTCTCCTCTATGATGCCTTTCTGCCATGTCACCCTGCCTTGGATGCAGCTGATTAGTGACTGAAATATTTATGAATTGTAAGCCAAATAAACCTTTCCCCCCTCTAACTTTGGGTGTCAGGTATTTTGTCTCAGCAATGAGAAAAAAGTAACTAACCATAGGTGCTCTCACCTGCCAGAGAAAGAGATATTATCTGTGTACGCTAATACATGTATGCACACATTGATAAATGTCACTATCTCTTTCCATCTGAATCTACTAAACTAAACATGTGTTAGTAGTTATGTCTACAACTTATTCCAATACTTAATGGAGCATTGTAAAATCTCCTCTTGCTAGTCCTAACCTGAGATACCCAATTCTCAGCAATCACCAACCATTTATTTAATTGCTAAATTCCGTTATACTTGTACATTGGTTTCAGAATTGTTATCCTCAAATCTCATGAGAAGCAACTTTACCAGCTAGTACACAGCACATGCACAACAACTTTCTATTGCCTTTAGTTTCACAGACTTTGCACCTTTCCAAAGTTAATGAGTACAGCGCAGTTTTATCTTACTCAATGGCTATGGTTTATATCTAGAATGTTCCCCAAATTCTTAGTGTTCAGAGATGGAGCTTTTGGGAAGTTATTGGATCACGGGGCCTCTGAACTCAACAATGGATTAGTCTGATTAGTGGTCTAATCCACTGGTGAGTCCATAGTTGAATGAATGTGCTGTTAGGAGGTGAGGTCTGTTTGGGGGAGTTGGGCGACTAGGGTTGTCACATGGAATTAAAAAAAAAGAAAAAAGAAAAAAATATATATACATATTCTTCCTCTTTCTGTTTCTGGCCACCTCAGATAAGCAGCTGTCATGCCTGTCTTTCATGATGCTTTTGTCTTGAAGCCAGCCAATCATGGGTTGGACCCTCTGAAAACATAAGCCAAAATAAGCCTCTTTTACTTCAAGTTGCTAGTGTCAGGTATTTTGTCTGGAAATTTGACTAACATATCCAGCCAGTGAGGTCATTTCATACATTGTAAGTATGGTTAAGTTATTGCATCGTAATCTGCCCTCTAGCTAAGACTTCCTTGATCTCTAAAATGTTTTCATAATTTTAATAAATGAAGATAGTCTTTGTGATATAAAGTTCTATGAGTCTGATTTTTGTTTGTGGGAGTTTTGTTTTATTTGGCAGTGCAGTGGATTGAATCCTTTACCACTGAGCCACACCTTCAGTGCCATTTTCTCCGGATTTTGAAAATGCATAGTGTTATGTGTCTGTCAGTGTAGTGTCATGCAAAATATTCTCTCCACCCTCTCCAAGCTCCTTATAAACATTGCCTTTTTTCTTATCATCTGTACAGTTTTTTCTCTTACATAATAGTCTATAGTCTTTTCAGGCTGGCATCTTTCACTTAAGTCACACACATGAACACGCACACACTCACACACGCACACACACACACACACACAGACACTCAGAATAATCCACTCAAATATACCATATTAAAGATTGACCAAGGCAACAATGTAAAGTTACCTGCAAAGTTTGTAGCTCATATGCCATGTGTGGTGGTGCACGCCTGTAAACCCAGCCCTCAGGAGGCTGAGACAGGAACATTACTGTGAGTTCCAGGTCAAACTGAGCTACATAGTGAGTTAAGAACAACCTGAACTACCTAGTAAGGCCCTGTCTCAAAAAAGAACACCACCACCAAAACATTAGTAGCTCATGAATTTTATAACCAATAACATTAAGACTCATGTATAAACTATTATGCATGAAGAAAGATAAAGGCTCAAGTAATATATCCTTACTGTGCCTTTATTGAAAAATATGAAACAAAGATGTAATTGAGTCACCTGAGTAGTTAGTAAGAAACAATGCTTTAATAAAAAATGTATTAACCTGAAGATACTGGTGAGTAGCATTCAATCTAAATATAGAACTAATTTTAATAGCCTGAGTTATTTTTATATAAATTTGAATAAGGGTTACCAACATCTGGGAACAGCAGCTAATTCAATAAATACTGCTTTCATTGCTTCAATCATTACTCTCACAGTCTATTCTCAATAGAGCACTTACAGCAGCCCTTTAAAAATGAGTCAAACTAACTTTTGACTGAAGTCAGCCTGGGCAACTTCATGACTTAGGGAGACACTGTCTCAAAATAGAAACTAAAACAAATTGAAAAGCTGAAGATGTAGCTCAGAGTGAAAGCCCTGGGTTCAAATCCCAGCACTGCAAAAGTAATTGTAACTTTCTCTTCTGCTCAAATCTTTTAATGCAGCCTCATCCCACTTTGAGTAGGAAGAAAGATTTCTATACAGTGTCTTACAAGTTTTTCTCATGCATTTTTAAAATTAATTTCTTACTACCCTTCTCTAGGTAACTTTGTACTAGCTGCCCTGGCCTTGGTACAGTTCTTACTTGTTGCCACATATCCCCTTCAGCCTTTAAGTAACTCAGAGCAGCTCTCCTCCACCAAAGAGGGGCTTAGCTGATGTTTTTCTCATGAGACGGGGTCTATGCAGTTTTTGGAGAGAGACCACAGGAGTAATGTGCTATTCTCATCACGTCATTCAAGGTACCTAATAAGGACAATCTGTCAACATGGAAGATGGTTTTTTGCCACCTAGTTGAGTGTCTCACATACTGATTCATTGCTGTGACGCAACACCCGACACGTGCACCTTAAAAGAGGAGAGGTTTATTTTGGGTCACGGTTTCTATGGTCAGCTCCAAGGCAGGGTGGCATATGTGTGAAGGTTCCAATTCTCCTAGATATCCCCGAAAGCCTCCTGTGCTGCTAGGTGGGGCTTTTTGAAGCTTGCTGCATCTAGGAGCATGTGATACTGGGATTAAGCGTGTGTGGTGCTAAATTGGTCCACTGATTGGAATTAACATGGTTCTAGGTGTGAATAATGGAAGCCTGGGTGAAATATAAAGGGAGAGAGGGAAGACAGGCTTGCTGTTGCTTGCTGCTGTGCTACTTCCTCTCTGCCTTGTCATGGACTATTTATTCTCTGCCTTGGCCCTCTGTCATGCCACCGTGCCTTGGAGCCAGCCAACTATGGACTGAAACCTCTACAAATTGAGTTGAAAACTCCTTCTTTAACCTGTGGATGTTGGGTATTTTGTTTTTTTCAGCAACTAGGAAAATGACTGAGACTCTTGACAATACTTTTTTATTGTCCAATTTTTATTATATTGATCATTACTATCATGAAATAATAATTAATTCTGGTTTTGATTTGTGTTTCCCAAAAAGCGAATGCTTTTGAGCATATTATCATGGGTTAATAAGCTGTGTTCTGGGGCCGGGGATTTAGCCTGCCTTGCCAGTGCAAAGTCCTAAGTTTGATCCCGGTACCAAAATCAAAAACAAGAAGAAAAAAAAAAGCCATGTTCCTAGTAATTTGAAATACTCCTCTCTCTCTCTCTGGATCCCTCCTGTGAATTTTACATGTATCACATAGCATGAATCTTAATTCAGTACATCTGAAAATATACTCTGAATGTTTAGTGAAATAAATTCCAGGTATTTTAGGAGACTTGATAACAGAAAAAAATGCAAATGATTTGATTGATATAGGAAATGAAGACAGAAAAAAAGTACACACAAAATTGATAGGGATTACCTTTGGATGGTACAATGGGAGATAATTTAAATTGTATTTTTGAAACTTGTTCTTTGTTATGATACATCTAATTTCAAGTAAATTTTATTTTTATCAAAGTAAAGTATGAATATGATTTGAAAACCAAAAATCTATGCAACAGCATTACCCTTGCTAGAGATAGCCAGGTTCGAATTTCAGATATTTTTCCAGTTACCTTGTCTTAGCCACTTTTGTGTTTCTGTGGCACAATACCCAGCACTAATAACTTCCAAGAAGAGAGGTTTATTTGGACTCATGGGTTTTTGTAGGTTCAGTCCATGGTCAGAAGCTCCAACAGAGGAAGGGCCTGGTGGAAGGGCCTGACAGAGGAGAGCTGCTTCATTCATGATACCAGGAAGCAACGAGCAAAGGAAGGAGCCAGGGAAGGAAACACCCCTTCCAGGTTATGCACCCACTCCCTGTGATTTGCTTATTCTGACAAGAATGCTCCTCCTAACAGCAAATCGGCTATAGCATCTTCAAAAAACCCCACCTAGGAGCACATGAGGCTTTGCAGGGTGATCTAGTCAACTTCCAAAGGCCCCACCACCAGTGAGCACATGAGACTGTTGGCGAACTTTCTAGATCCCAACTACAGCATACCTCCATTTTGCTACACATGCTTTGCTGCTATTTCTGGAATTTTTTATTGTGTGCATTATAAAATTAAAGTAGGAAGAGGAGGAAATTTAGCTAACAGTGTTATAATTTCTTCACCTTCACATTCAAATATTTTCATAAAACTGTCGTCCAAACATCGTACCCTCACAAGTTGTAGGACTTTGAGTTATCAGTATTTATTTTAGAATAGCTACATCATTATTACTTAGATGTGACCTATGAGATATTCTGGGATTACATTTCCATTCCTAGTAACTTTTGTTTAAGGAATCAATAATTATCTTTTTCTTATATTTATATATAATTTTCTTATATATAAAATATTATACATATGTGTATTGGCCACGTATAATGTACATACATAATGTCACATTATCATACACATAATATTGTGCATAAATGTACATGTGCACACACATAAAAATAGTATATATGTGTATTGGCCACGTATAATGTACATACATAATGTCACATTATCATACACATAATATTGTGCATAAATGTACATGTGCACACACATATGTGCCTATCGATGTGATCACAAGTGCCTGTCAAAGGTGAAATTCTTTTAGTATTGTACAGTAGCCCATCATTTAGTCGCTTCTTGAGAAAGGATGTGTAGCTTTATGTTTTTGAAAATTGTGCCCTAAAAATCTATACTTTCTCATCATATTTGATTAATACTTTGACTGGTATAGAATGATATATTGGAAAAAATACGTCTCTTTTCTTCATTGCCTATAGATTCCAGTTCTGCTAAGATTTCTGATACCGTTCTGATTCTGATGCCTTGGTATGTTACCTGACTTACTTTTAAGTGTTTATGGAATCCTTTTACTTATGTCTTTATGTTTCCCATTAGTTGATGATAGACTTCTTGAATTTATTCTCCAAGTCTCTTAGATTTTCTCTCCTTTTTCTTATCTCTGCAAATTTCTTTCATTATTTAGCTTTCTCTCAGGGAGGTTTTCCTGTGTTTATTTTCTGTAGCAGACATCCCTGCCCAGCCCTAGTAGTGGCACCTGTTTCTTCCCATAATTCACCTATATTGTTTTATATCAGGCGTCAGACTGAAGCTCTGCGTGCCTCAAATAGGTAAGTCAGGTGGTGGACTCGGCGAGTATAGCCCTTCCCTCAGTGGCTTCCAGGGAAACATACCTGGTCTGTGAAGTGGCCGGGCTCTGCTGAGTTATGTGCAGCTGAAGTCAGCGTGACCCCAACTAAAACCCTTTCTCCTGAATTACGGCTTCTCACTGACCTGATGGGTTGCGTGCTAATTGCACCTGGTCCCAGTACCAGTTTGTTCTAGCCAAGCAAGATAAACAGTGCTTCCTCCTTAACAACCCTGCCTGGTGCCATCATCACGCTAGGTGTTCAGCAGCAGTTCACTAGATGCCGTCACAGCTCCCCAGCTCCCTATTCCTTCTCACCACTGTATTCAATAAGAGCTGGATGCCTTTGGATGCCTCTGTCTTTGCTGCCATCGGCAGCACTGACCAAGACCCAAGACTCAGCTTCACTCTAAGTCTCATTCTGTCTGTTGTTTAACCTCTAGCCAGTGCTGCGGTAGCTCACAGAAGGCTGGGACCTACTACAGGGGTCTTCAGAGACTTCCACTTCCCCTGGCCCTTACAATTTTCTAACTTTTCAGCTGTCAATTAAATTCTGCTGATGTTTAAAAAAATGAATAGCACTTTTTCTCTGAGTGTTCTGTGAAATAGTGTATTTTCCTTGTTTCATCATTGGTTTCTGTATTTTCATCGACATTATGTATTGTCTTCTGTTTCTCCCTTAAGATGTTTTTATATTATCTTTTAGGCTAAATGTTTTCTTTGATATATACTGACGCTTAGCTGCCACTATAACGGACCACTGAACTATAGATTAGGAGATCTGTAGCTTGGGACTGGGGGTTAAGGGAAGTCCACTGTGGGTCTTCTGATTGTATTAGGGTGGAAAATTTGTCCTCTGTTAAGGAATTTTCTCTCTTAAGTAGGCTTGCTTCCCTTAAGAAGAATATGCATACCTCCTGCGTGGAGACCAGAAACATGGCGGTCCTCGTTTTGGCATCCAAGTAGGAAAATGGGCCTGGTGACGGTGAGCGGATGGGAAGCACGCAGCTGTGAGCTGTTTGTGTCGTTGAGAGCTCTAAAAGGTTCACCACCACTGGTCTTCAATCTCCTGACTATCTTCATTTTGACTTTACCTTACTTAGATATGGTGCTTTACCTTAAATTGCATCTGCAAGCTTTCAAAGTTTTTGTGGCTCACACTCCTCAAATCTCTTCAGAGATGAGAAGTAATACCCTCTGATGATGAGTATTGAATGGGATATAGGTAGTCAAATAACCCCTGAATACACTTTTTCATATAATTTTTCATTATTTAATTTTATTGGTATGCTTTTCATATACATAATGATCAGATTCATCATAAGGAATTTGTACCTGTACATAATATGTCTCGATTCTTCTTTTTCCCCATTCCCCTTGCTTCCCTCCAATCCTTCTGCCCCTGCTTATTTACAAAAGCTCTATTTCTATTTATTTCCTTCTATTCTCTCTTTTCCTTTTCCCTTCCTTCCCTTCCCCCTCCCCCTTACTCCCCTTTGCATTTGAACATTTTCTTTCTCTTTCCCAATATCTGTCATCCATTTTGGTCATTATTTATACTTTTGGCTTCTCACACAATAGAAAGAATGTGATATTTCAACGTGTGTCCAATTTATTTCACTCAAAAGTATGGTGTCAAGTTGCATCCATATATCTAGAAATATCTCAAGTTTATCCTTCTTTATGATGGAGTAATACTCCAGTGTATGTAAAAGCCATCTGAAATGAATACACACTTCTCAGATGAAGATGTACAAACAGCAAAAAAATATATGAAAAAGCATTTAATATCACTGATAATTTGACAGATACAAATGAAAACAACCGTGACATTCTATCTCCAGAAAGAATGGCTGTCACCAAGAGATCAAATGCTGGCCAGGGCTGTGCGGAAAAAGGATCTCTTTTCTACTATTGGTAGGAATGTAGGCTGGTTCAAGCACTATGGAAATCAGTGTGAAGATTCCTCAAAAAATTAAAACTAACATTCCATTTGACCCAGTTATTTCCCTTTTTGGTATTTTCCTGAAAGAGCTAAAAGCATCATACCACAGCAATATATGCACACCTATGTTTGATGTGGTTTTTATATACAGTGGAGTAATACTCTGCCTAATATATACTTTTAATCACAGTTACTATTTTCAGGGCACCCTGCTTGCACTTTGGCTTCCAGAGTTACCTGGTACCTTGAGTCTTTGAGTATTCCCAAGGTAGAAATGGGTAGTGCAACTGAGGTTTACATAGACTGAAAGTAAATGGATTAAATAAAATTCAGCATAGTTATCAATGAGATTGTAACCTCATTTTTCACCTTGATGCCAGAACGCTGTCGGCTAGGTTTCTACCTTTTTAGGAGGTCGGAGAACTCATTATGGGGGAATTTGACAGACCTAAGAAGGTGATACGGATTGGATTTACCGAATCTGCACTACTTCCAAGTCTAAAACTCTAAGAGTTCAGGCATGATACCACAGTAGAAAATTTCACTCATGTGAAGAGTAACACTCAAAATATAGACAAACTAAAATATAAAATAGAGTTAGCTTTAGGCCACATGTTTAAGACATACATGAAATATAAATGAATTTTATGTTTTGACCTGGGTCCCATCCTCCGAGATATCTTATAGAGATGCACATATTACAAAATATAAAAAAATCCAGACTCTACTCTTGGTCTCAGAAGCTTGGAGAGGAGATAGATATTCATTCTGCATCTTGCTCACAGTCCCTGCTGTTGGAAATGGTTTTCTTCTCTCTCCACTGTGATAATTCAATAACCACATATCTCTCTGTCTTGAATTTTTTTTAACAATTCATTTTCAGTTTCATTTTCTTACCCATATTCTCCATTATTGCAGATTTGAATTTTTTTTTTGGTACCAGGAGTGGATCTCAGGGCATTGCACTTGTGAGGCAGGTGCAGCACCACTGAACTAAATCCCCAGCCTGATATATTTTTGATATATTTTCTTCTTTTACTCTCCTCCTTTCAGTGAAGTATGAAAAAGAGCAGAATTAAATGTGCATGTGCATTTTACCATATTTCATTTTATTCTGATTATAAGTAGAAAAAATAATATTAAATAAAAATTAAAACCCCACAATTATTAGCCCTTAGTGTTCTGGTGCTTTTATGCCATTACAGTGGCATAATATAATATCTTAGTTTGCAAATCCAGGTGTTGACTTCTCTCACCTGCTGAAGGAAATAGCTATGTTTCCAATATTTTTCCTCACTCCTGCTTCAGAGAGGGAAGAAGAAACTTGGTAGCACTAACCTAATGGACATAGCAACTATGCTGTGATGATCCCACCGATGTCATTAAATATAGAAAGTTACTTGGAGTGTGCACCATTCATATTTTGGTGATTAATTTCTATAAACCTATATATTATTTTCCAATATAGTCAGTTTAAATGAGTTCACTCCATTAATATAAATACAATTTGACTCTGAGTATCGTGAGAAAAATGTTGCATGTGAAAGGGAAAAGAGTTTCTTTATAGATTCAACCTGAAGTCCTAATATTCCAACCAAGAGAGGCTACCTGGCCAGAAACATAACAGAGTTGCTTGTCACGTATCCAATTTCTCCTTGTTAGTGGAAGAAGTATCAAAAATAGAGAAGGCATTAAATAATCGCCCTGTTGGTGTTAGTAGATTTTCTTAGAGGTGCTCGGAGAAAAATTATATATGGGAAACATTCAGGATGTGCTGGTGCATATTTATTAGAGAACTGAGGCTGGAATGACCGCAGGCTGTATGAGCATAATGCTTACGGCACTTTTCTCTGCTACATGTCAGAAACTCCTGGCAGTGGGGTGAGGCAGTCTTCAAAGGTGCTACTGAGAGAATCATGAAATTGAGAAAACATCATTTCTTGTGTACACACAGCAGCATTCAGAGAACTATCAGAAGATATAAAACTGTCTGAATGTTATTGTTTGTATAACATTTTACTACTTTATGATTCTTCACAAATTCATGAGATAGCCCTTGGGAAAATAGAAGCCTGAAAAGATTATACATCTTTTTCAAGGGCACGTAAGTAGGATAAAGGCAGATGCCAACCTAAAACCGTGGTTTCCTAACTTCAAGTATTTATCCTACTCTAGTATGGCTATTTTCTAAAGAAGATTCTTTATAGCAAGAATAAAATAAGTTTTAATTTCAAAATTGCATGTTATAGCTCTGTGGCCCTGAACATGGTATTAATTTCAGTTCATTTATTTGTAAAAATGAGAAATGTGTAGCACTATGGTGAAGAGTAATTTTTTTTAACATACGTGAAGCACCATTCACTGCTGTAGATATAGTGCTAGTGTACAAATATTTATTGTTTACATGAACAAATACTTTAGTGAAAACCTCCCACTGGGCATGCACAATGTTAGGGTTGAAGTGATACGCTAAACAATACATATGTTGATTCTTTCCTTATAAAAAATAAACAACAAATTGTTATGAAGAAAAGAAAATGGATTTCAGAGTTAGAGAATAACTTACATGTACTAACATATGGTGGTTAAAAGTAGTAAAACTGATTGATGGTGCATCATAGATACTGGTATGAGTATTGATCGGTGTAGATCTAAAACATTGCAGTTTGAACAAATGTAGTAGGAATGAAGATAAGGAGAAGTTATCAGATCAAAGATGAGTTTGGGAATTAGGACCAGTGTGATTTGATGATGTATAGAACATAAAAATGAAGCAGATTAAATAATGATGGACTAATCAGTAGATTTCTGGCTTTAGCAATTGGATAGATTTTTGAGATGTCTATCAAATTTCCAAAATGGAGACCTTCCAGAACCCATTGGATTTGAATCTGAAGTCAAATGAGAAAAGACAGGGTAGAAACAACTTTGAACAACATTAGCATCTAAATGGTATCATGGGAAGCAAAGGTGATAAGATCATTTAGGACTGGAGAGCGCTTGGAGTGTGAAGAGGGCTCAGGACAGGCCTGGAACACTTCAACAGTTACACAGAGGAAAAGCAAACGATTAGTAAATAAGAAAGGAAAAGCATTGATGAAATGAGGCAAAAGATCAGGGGCACATCATTACTTTAGCAAGATAGTTTCTAGAAATTATTCATTGTGTCTAATGATCCTGGAAGAATTATATCACATATATAGTGAAAACTATACTCGAATCTCATGTTTGTTGTTACCTTGCCAGCACAGTTGGCCAACTTCTTTTTGGGGGCCCCATTTTTGTCTATTTGGCTATTGGTTAAGGAAGCCAAAATCAAGGCAAACAGAGTGGTTCAGTGAAATGAGTCACAGCTCCTCATCCTGCATAAATCAATGGTTTATTTTACTAGACATTTACTTTTGCAGTAAAGATACATGGTGTAAATTTACACTCATAATAACTGCTGAGTGTATGTTATACAATTAAATATACGCACATTGTTCTACACAGATCTCAAGAACATTTTTTAGATCTCAAGAACTTTTACATTTTTGTGACTGAAATGCTATCCCCATTGAACAATAATAACTCAATTTCCCTTTTTTCTCCAGCCCCTGTCAACTTTCATTTTATACTCTTGAATCACACATTACACTTTTTTTTAAAATTCTGAGGGTCATCCATATATTTTCCATAAGTCTTGTCAGCACAGCATACAAGTGTTCCAGTTTATTCATACCCTTACCTACCCTTGGTATTTTCTGGAATTTTCACTTGTCTTTTTTGTTCATAAGGAATAGCCATTCTAACAGGGATGAAGCAATATCTCACTGTGATTTGAGCTATATTTCCATGATGACGGAAGAAATTAAACATCTTTTCCTATACTTGTGGGCCATTTGTGTATCTTCTTTGGATAAGATCTTTTCAAGTCATTTGCCCAGTATGTTAGTCAGGTTTTATTATTGTTGTTGTTGTTATTGAGCTGTAGAAATTCTTTACATATTGCAACCATTCTTTCTCACTATGTAGTTGAGACTGACATGGAACTCACTATGTAGCCCAGGATGATCGCGAACTCATAGCAATCCTCCTGCCTCAGCCTCCCCATTGCTGGGATTACAGGCGTGCGCCACCAATGCCTGGCATGTTTATTGTTTCTTATGATGAGCAGAAGTGCTTAAGTCTGATGTACTTCTACTTTCTAATTTTGTTTTTGTTACCTGCACTTTTGGTGCCGTATCTAAGTCCTTGAATATATTTTTAGCTTAATAATATTTCATTAATTTTAGTTTTAACCGTATTGAAAACAAAGACTCTGAAGTTGTAAATTCATTGGTTAGTATGCTTTTCATCTCTATTGAAGAGCCACAGTGAGATTCATTTTAGTGTTTGTGGGCAGTTTAGTGTGGGATTTCAGGATGTTCTATCCATAAACCAAAGCAGATCTGGCCTTCTGTAGCACACCATATGGATTGCTTAATTAATGACTATTCTGTGAAGACACCAATAACAGCATGTGTTCTACAATTCAGTGACTTTGGTGACCAACAGGATTTTGCTGAGATCAAAGGATCAAGAACTTATTAAAATTGAAACCATGAAAAATGAATATTAGAAAGAAGAAATCAAAATTAGTATCACTTGCAGATGATAGGATGTGTCCTCAGCAAACACAAAGAGTGAACTGAAAAGCCAATGGAACTTTTCAGTGTGATGACTGTGTCCATAAGCAATACACAGAAATAAATATTTCCATAGATATGAGATAACCAGCCTAAATATATAATTAAGGGAAAATTTCAGTTTCAAAAATCCATAAAATGGGATACATGGGAGGCAAATTTGGAAGGAGACAGAGTAACTTGGTTAAAGAAATTAACTCAGTGAAGCATGCTTGGGTATAATAATGAATAAATATGAATAAAGCTAAAAAAGCATATATGGAACGTGGAGAAACAGGTTGGAGAAGCAGAGAAAGAGGAAAGCATAATTTGCTTTTGCATAGGAAGGTAAACCATAATAATTGTGCCAATTCTTTCAAATTGAAGTACAAACTTCACGTACTAGCACTTGAAATTTAAACAATTTGAAAATTTGGTGAAATTTATGTGGAAAAATAAATATCAGTTGTCTAGGAATATTCTGAAAAAGTAGAGTTATTGGGCATATCATTCACCTGCGTGTGAGTAGAGTGACAGATTGGTGCAACTGAAAAAGTAGAGATATAGGATTTTCTATAAAAATAGAAGTACTAAAAATAGAAGCTGAGGTTTTGCCTTGTTAAACTTCTAAAGGCTCAAGGAAGACTGGATTGACATGGAGCTTCTTGCTTGGCTGATAGCCCAAAACTCAATTAAGGCAACACTTAATATTAGATGAACTTGAAAGCACCCCCAAAAGTATTCATAGTCCCTCCTCTCCAATACAGTCTCTCTTTTTGGGCTGACATCTGTTTTCACCCACATCTTATATATGTGTTGCATAGTTGTATGATAATATAAAAATAGGAATAAATATGTTCAGACCATTAGCTCATGAAACACTTTTCCTGCTTTTCTATTATAACTTTAACAATAAACAACTTAACAGTTTTGTATCATTCTAGAGTGAATACACCAAGATCTATTTTAAAACTTAGTTTTGTATATTTAAGTTTTGTCAGATCTTTCTTTTATAAATAACATAAAGCCATTTGTTACTCCTTTACAATTATTCTAATACATTGTAGAAGCTACATTTCTGGAGGAAATATTTAGTAAATATAAATTGCCTTTTGAATGAATTTCATTAATGTTCATTGTGATAAATAACTTTCAGTGTCTAACTAGGTTTTCATAATGTATTTTCCCACTTCCATGGTAATGATAACTTGATTATATTTTAATCTTTGTTGCACAGTGTGATAGTGATGTTGAAATTTTTCCATGTGATTGAATATATACACACATACATAGTTTTGTTGTAGTTGTTTAAATGTTATTTCCTTGTACATATATGCATTCATTTTTCTGTATAACAGAAATCAAGTTAAGTATAAATATTTTTCACTATTAAAGCAAAAACTTTCTCCATATTTTATCTGGTAAGAAATTTTCTCATTATCCATTGATTGTCCTACTTACTACTAGTTTTATTTTTAAACTAAATAATTTTCTGTGAAATAAAAATGAAAATTACATGTCTCAAATATATTTACAGAGGCAAACGTTTTGAGATCAAATGTAAAAACAAAAGTTAAAGTAGCTCCCCTTAATGATAACAGAAGAGGCAAAGTGGAAGAGGAGACAGAATAGTTTGGGTCTTTAGGATTAGTTCTGATGGCTCATTCTTACAACTAAGAGATACCAAGCAAGAAAAGCAAGAAAATGAGTTGCTGTCAAGAAAAGGATGAATAACCACACTGATTGAAGAAAAAAAAAAGAAAAACAGGAAACCATATTAGAACTAGTCATTGAAAACAATGATGAGAATTCAAAAATCTCCCTAAAATAATACTCCAGATAATTTTTAGCATGTACTTTAAGCAGACAAACCTTATCATATACAAATCATTCAATAATACAGGAAGTTTAGAAGGCCTTCCTGATTTATTTCAGAAATCTCAGTATCCATACAAAAGGAGATAAGATTAAGAAAGGAATATCATCACCAAATGAATAAAGTTTCAAAAATCTTATAGAGACAATAGTGCACAAAACAATCATCTCTCTGTATCTTAGAGTTAGAAAATAACTCCTACTTACTTTGGTCTCCATGAAAGGAGCAACTTCAACTGATAATTTTGATTTTGTTTTTGTTTTTGGTGGTTTTTGTTTTTCTTTTTCTTTTTTGAGGCAGGGTCTCACTATGTAGTTGAGACTGACCTGGAGCTCACTATGTAGCTCAGGCTGGTCTCAAACTCACAGTGATCCTCCTGCCTCAGCCTCCCGAGTGCTGAGATTACAGGCATGCGCCACCACGCCCAGCTGAAGTGATAATTTTGAAGGACAGAGTAATGTAGGATTTGTTGGAGGACGATGTAGGGTCACAAGTTCATAAGCAAAGTTATTTAAACAAAACAAATATCGTCCCTACTTCATAGTGGTGGGAAAGATGTAGTGATGAAGAAAATAGATTATTTGAGAGAGAGAATAATTGCCAAATATCTTCTAGTAAACAAGGAGGATGGAGTTTAATACAAAGAAAAGGTCAACTATAGCAATGGAAAAGAATATAGAATACAGGGTCCCAGGTATCACCATAGCTAATGATGGTGAGGGCTTCTAGAAGTTACTCTCTGAATCTTTCTCTTCCCTTCAGGAAGATAGATGTAAGGTAGAAGAGAGAAAGGTGATTCCTTGAGAATGTATTATGAAGTAAAACTGGCATCAGTTGTTGTGATGAGGTGTTTTCTACCAGCCACATCCATGGAGATTGAGAGAAAAACAAATAAGTTTTTTTTCCTGAGTGGAGAGAGGAAAAAGAGAATTGAAGGCATATGCAAGTAAGTCATTATATTGATGGACCATAGATTTTAAGGTAATTAAAGAGGAACATGAGGACCATGAGGGATTGAAGAACACAAAATTGTGGTCTATCAATGGAATGGGGTCTGACTAGGACAGAAGATACTTGGAGGTGGGTATCAAAGGAAATGTACTGCAAAGGAAGGAGCTGTTAGTGAAAGACTGAGATTTATGAAGTGGAGGTTATGGGGGGATCAAATGACAAACGTCTGGGACGATGGAAATTGAGAGGTTGAGGTGGGTTGGAAGACAAGATCCTTTAGAGGAGAAGAAAGATCGAGAACGTTGAATCTTGGACATTGGGAGGATCAGCCATAGGGAGAATAAATCTTCAAGAATTGTGAAAGGAGTAGAGCTGGAGCGAGTGACAGGAAATGATAAGATGAAAAGTTTGAGGAAGTAAATGCACAAAAAGAGGATTCATGGACAACAAAGAGCGAAGTGGATGAAATTCAAAGACAGGATCCATTGGAGAGCAGAGGGGGTACCTACTCTTCCCCTCGCAGTCCTGGAGATATGAGGGATGTAGGAGAGAGAAAACAGCCATACAGGAGAAGGCTACAGAGGAAGAAATGTCCTCAGAGGACCATTGGGCTTCAGTTAGAACAGAAAATTGAAGTGATCTTTAAGATAATAGGTCAAAGGCACCTGACATTTTTGTGGATAACTGAGCACGAGTTCTGGAGAGCAAGGAAATGATTTCAGAATTGGAGCCAGTGTGGGTGAAAACGGCAAAAAATGAGAAGTACAGAGCCATTTTGGGAACAGAGTTTAGGACATGAGGCCTGTCTGTTCTGACAGACCTAATGCAAGAAATTTGCACTGAAAAACTAAGCTCCCTATGCACACAGAAGAATAAGTCAAGTAAATCACTTTAGCTGTTAAAGAATCATGGCTCTGGAGATAGAGGCAATCATTATCAGCACAGAAACCATGTGAAGGGACAGGGCCCTCAAAATTCTTATAAAAGAATTGAAAAATACTTTTTAAAAAACCATATAGTACTGCAGTGAAATGGTAGTACTGTAAAGCCATTGACTTTCTGTTATTGGAGCATATTTGAGCTGGAATTGCTTTAGACTCTGCTACCAGCTTTACCACATACAGGCTGTGTGACCTGATTTAAGACACTAAAACTTCTCTGAACTTTAGCTTCCTTAGCTGTGCAATGGACATAATAGAAATACCCACCTATGAATATTTAACCAAGAGAATGCATATAAAATACAAAGTGCCATTTTTGACATAGGTGCTGGGTTAATCTGAGCAAACATTGTTGCCGTAAAGCAAACTTAGAGGAAAATTATATAGTAAGTAAAAGTTGTTAGAAGACTTAGATCTACCTGCACACTTAGAATGTAATTCTCAGGGAAGTTCTTAGTGCTTGGATACAGACAGAATCAAAAATAATTGAGTCACTATCACTTATTAATTCCTCTCTTTCCATTAAGTTCATTGGTACTTTTTAGGCATACAATACAGTTACATTCATCATTAGGATCTTGTACCTTTACGTGATGTATCATGGTTCTTATTTTTTCCCCTCATCCTAGCATCCCTTCACCCCCCCACCCTTCCCTATTTACAAAGACTTTGTTTCCATTTTTCCTTTTCTCATATTTTTTCTTTCCGCTTCATTCCTTTCCCCTACCTCTCCCACATCCTGTACTCGTTTAGACTTTTTCTTCCTATTTTGCAATATCAGTTATATATTTTGATACTTATTTACACTTTCAGTTCACCATGTCAGAGAAACTATTTGGTATTTGCACATGTGCGTCCTATTTATTTCACTTAAGAGTATGGCCTCAAGGTGGATATTTACCTATAAATAGGATATTTTCCTATAATTGTCTTTAGTTTCTCCTTCTTTATGGCTGAGCAGTACTCCATTTTATACCAAAAAATCCCAACACATCTTCTTTATATAACCTTCAGTTGATGGGCAATTGGGCTGTTTCCAAGTTTTAGTTATAACTGTGCCACTATAAACATGGGTGCGCATATATCACTGTGGTATATATTTTTTTACTTCTTTTGGGAAGATACCCAGCAGAGGAATAGCTGGGTTAAATGGGGCTTCCAATCCTAGTTCTTTGAGGTATCTCCATATTGACTTCCATGTGGCTGCACCAGTCTGCACTCCCACCAACAATGGAGAAGGGTTCCTCACTGCTTATTACTTATTATGCTGACTTTCAAGTAACTCTGGCAACTAGCCTCATATACATGTTGTCCTCACAACGAAGTAAAGGTGCCAACAATCTCTTTTTACTTTTTCTTTTTCTCCATAATACTAACCAATCCCTTCAATAACTGGCAGGATGTAATTTAACTTGCTTTTTTTTCCATCTGTGAAATAAGAGTACGAACCTTCCTGTCACCACCACTCTAATTAATATGGGAAGAATTCATGAAATAAAGCTTAGATTCAGCTTCCATGATAATTATGTCTAAGAAATAATAATATTAAGATATACAGAAGAAAGAAAATTCAAAAATATAACGATGTTAACATTCCAGTGCTACTATGCTGACTTTGTTGTCAGAAAAATTATGTTCTCTTCTTAAAGTAAAATCTGCATGCATAAATTTTCTGAATTTTAATCAAAATTAACAAATCATAGAGCATTTGAGTGAGTGAGATTCAATCAGTGGGTAAAACTCGAGTATGCTGACATGGAAACCAAAACTTTAAGAGCAGAAATGACCGTCCAAGTTCTCATTGCATTTACTGATTGTCACATAAACTTCCATTATGTCATCATGACATGAGATGAAATATACTTCATTAATATTTCCAGAGAAAACTATCATGAATCATATAGTCCTAATGGAAGTCCTGTGACCTTAGTGCAGTTCTTCAGAAATACTGTGCCATCAAGGAGGACTCCAATGTGTAAGACAGGAAAACAGCCCTGGCATCCCATCCCCCACCACCTGCAGGGCATTGCAACAGATCCAAAGCTGTATTTCACAAACCTCAGCGTAAAGGACAATATAGTGATCATTTTAAGCACATAATCCGGATCAGTGGAAACACAACTTATCACAAAGAACCAAAATGTAGTGCCTCGTTGTTCTCAGTCATGAAAATTGCATAATATTTGGAACCCTTTGTTTCTTCAGTGATCTGTGGCTTTGGTTTTGCATAAAAGTCAGAGACTAATGGGCCTATTAATCTTCATTACTCTAATAGTCCTCAAAATCCTATTAGGGTAATGAAGATAGAAACTATTTCAGCTTCCTCTTGTGATTATGGCCACTACTGATCAGCAAAGCCATACCAGAACCTCTCCACACCAGTGCTCTCTTATTTCCAACTCTAAAATGGAGGGGATTCTCAGAAAGGTAGAGAATGATAACTTTGAAATTGTGACTGATGCTCCCTGGAAATTTAACACGGTGGCTTGAAAGTTGCAGTGTTATCATCTATCTCTGACAGTATTGAAAATGTGAACAAGAATAGGTAACAGGTATTTGCCAAAGAGGACACACATTTTAGATATATTTCCTCAGAAAATATTTAAAATATATTGAGAAACTCAATTGATGAGGTTCTTTAAATTCAAATACAATTGCCTTGCTAAATAATGCAATATCACAACAGGAATTTCCATGAAAGGAAGTTACAGATGTGTGAAATGTATGAATGTGGACTGTGCTTAACAAATCTGATAAGCTTAGATGACACATGGAAGATTCTCATTCCTCAGTCTCAGAAGCCTACACTGATCATCAATTTGTATTTAATAGAGACTCAGAGTATAAAAGAAATTACTCGGTGCTACCCTGTTGCTATTATAAGCACTTATCAGACATATACAAATAATTTCCTCCAAAACACAACCTTACCAAAACTAGATCACTCAGTGGGAAAAGGAGGAATCGATTTCCTGCACCAATACTTCATGTTCATGGGACACAGCACTACCCAAACCTTGTTGAAAGGTGCAGTTCTGTTCCCCAACCTACCTCCCAGGACTGTACAAGATGATTCTTTACCAAAGCCCTAACTTTGCACTTGGTTCTTCGGACCCATAATAATTTGATTCCCAGGTCCTTGAGGATGAGTCTGTTTCCCACTGAATCATGACTCAGAAGCAGTAGTTTTTA
Source organism: Fukomys damarensis (assembly GCF_012274545.1). Classification (NCBI taxonomy): domain Eukaryota; kingdom Metazoa; phylum Chordata; class Mammalia; order Rodentia; family Bathyergidae; genus Fukomys; species Fukomys damarensis. The sequence continues at coordinate 121,042,281 of NW_022900951.1, read as the reverse complement.
AGACCAGTTTCACATGAACATCTTCCTATGTCCTTTTACAAAAACCTCCAGGACTGAGCTCCACATCAGATCAATTAAATAAAGAGCCAAAGGTAGTATTTTTAAAGCTCATCACCAACTCCACCTGCCCCAAATTCCCAATTTAAAGAAGCACATGGCGATCTCTGAAGCGTCTTGTACCTTTCCCTATTGTTTTACTGTTCTGCCGCCGTCATTGGTAAGTGGGTGATAATTGCTGAGTGGTCTCAGATAGAGAACGAAGGGGACATAACACCCAGCTAGAGCAGATGGATATGGAAGAAATCAAAATCTTTCTCCAAAAGTAACAGCTGGAGGAGGATTTGGGAATGGTGCAGCTTTGGTTAAAATTGAAAAAAGTTAGAGAAGCCATCCTATGATAATATGATAGACAACTAAGTCAGTTAAAATACTACAGGCAGTCAGACAGGCCTGAGCCCTTGAGAGAGTCAATGCAGAAGATAAGAACTTATTATAACTGTGGCTGGAGGTGCTTTCCTTGAAGGCCAGGCCTAGAGAAAAAGAGGACAGCACTTCCCCAGGAACAAATTGTAATGATTGATATTCTAAATAGGCATCAGTCACCTGGGTGCAGGATCAAGACCTTATCCCATCCTTTCTAGGAAAGGTCCCTTCCTGGAAATCCTTGTTCCTTCCAAGTATGCTTGCTACATCATTTGCCTCCCTGTTCGATCTCCATTTAATCAATATTACCTAAGCAACTATGCTTGGATTCTTATTGGTTGACTACAGTTTTGTCCCACTTTACACCTGCCTCACTTGGTGGTTTTGCTCTGTGAAACTCCCTTGAGAAGTGAGGTCTGTGGGCAACCCACTTTCCAGGCCCCCTTCTGTCTTTCTAAGACGGAAGCTGTCCTCCTCTCAGTAAACTCTTCTACTCTTTTTTTTTTTTTTAAGTTTATCGGTACATTTTGGGTATACAGTGCAGTTACATTCATCATTTGGATCTTGTACCTTTACAGGACAGGTCTTGGTTCTCATTTTTTCTACTCTTAACCTTCATTGCTCCTAGAATTCATCTTCGATTTTGAAGAACACAAACTTAGCGTATTGGATATCTAGCAGGTTGGGAGTTATAATATTTCCCTTATATTATTTGGAGGTTCTTACATTCTCCCTACATCATATGCCTTATATCAACAACACATCTCCTTCATCTCTAGAGCACTGAACCAGGGCCGGGATTCAGATGAGGCAACTGGGGCAGTGACCCCTGGGCAAAAAATTTGAAACACCGCTACAAAGCCCAGTAATTAAGATGAATGATATTTTAATGTACTATTTTAAATTGTCTAAATTAATGGAGAAATTAATGATGGATAAAATTTTAAATGAACCTGTATAACACAATTCACTTACTTGCTTCTTCCTAACCTAGCTAGCCTGTGAAATCCTGTTAACCACACCTGGCCCTGGAGCAGAACCATCCAGTTCTAGACACACTTGAAATTCAGCAAAAGAAGATATTCCCAATCAGGAAAAAAGTGATGGGATTCCTTCTACTCCAGCTCAGCCTGAGATGGAATACATTGTACCCTGAGCTGGTGAGGAAAGCAACTTTCCTGCACTTCAAAATAAATCACATGAAACCTTGCAGGGGTTCTCTCCATATAATCAAAGGGCTGTGAAGGGGGAAGAAAGATGAGGAGCCCTAGGACAGAAACTCCTCAAAGCCTTGCTTGGTGTACGGAAGTAGCCTGACAATATTTGGATAACATGGATAGAATAAGGCAGTTCTTTGTCTTTTGCATGACTCTTTACATTTGAACCTAAAGACCCCAAAGTATTTCTAAATGGCTCGCTAATGGTTACATTTCAGGCCTCCAGAAACTTTAGTTGACAGAGGAGGATGGAAAATTTCCAATTTTTCCTGAAATACTTAGTAAAATATTAGACCAGTGATGGTGAACCTATGGCATTCATGCCACAGTAGGCTATCTGTCATTGAAAACTCTAAAAGGTTAGCCTCACTGTATGAGACTTACGAATGGATGAATGCATGGGCAACACCATTTCTGTATTAGAATAAAGTCTGTCCTCTATAATTGCAAGGACACAAAATAGAAACAGTAGAGCCTGCAGCAGGGAGATTTTGTGGAGTTGACCAGGGAACCTGAGGATGGAACAAGAGGGAAAGACAGCGGAGGGTCGGGGAGTAAAATTATCAACATGCAATATGGTTATGTCCGAATTCCCCAGGATGACTATAATGATTACGTACTGGAAACATGTACTAATTCAAAAAAGAATCCCGGTCTGTCAATCCAATATTGATTAATGCTTCAAAATATCATAAAAAAAGAGTAGGATCAAGAAAAATGTTAAAATAGATACATGTGGGGAATGAGGATTTTTGCTACTATTTGGTTTGAAATTTTAAAAGTATCGCTTATTTTATAGGTAAAACTGTGTAAAACAATATGAAAATGACATGCTTGTTCAAAGTGTAGCAATTAAATAAAATTCATGCCTATGCACAGCATAAAATGCATATTAATATATAAAATAAATATTGAAAATGTGGGATCCAACAAATGCAAATTTTAATAATAAAGATATGCCATGCATCACCTGTTAAATTTGAAAAGGTGAACAACCCCGTTGATGCTCAAAGATGGTAAGGTATGAAATAAATACACAGTGTTGCTGGTGAGCATGTAAATTAACATCAAATATATGTTAGTGGAAAAATATCAATCTACAGGGGTTTTAAAATTGTCTAAAGCATTATAACATGGAAATTATACTTGGGAACTATAGCACATGAAAATAATCGGAAAGAGAAATACACATTAATAAGTAAAAATGTCCCTCCCAGAAAAACTCTATAATTTTTTAAAAACAGAAAGATATAAACATCCATCTGTAAGAGACTCGGATCAAATAAACCTTAATATAGTCACACCAAGGACAGGCCTTTAAAATTTAATTGAGAAATATGAGGAAGTATGGATTAATATAAAGAAGAATAAAGCAAAATACAAAATTATACATTTAATTTGCTCTAAAATAGTACAAAATAGTAATCCGAGGAAGGGTTTGACTTAGTTATCTCTCCCAGCCACAATCTCTCTCCTCTCCCTCCTGTGGATTCTCCCATCAGCCATCTGGTCTTCCTGTTAGGGCCAGTTAACGGTGGTCCTTTACAGTTACCCAAGTTAGGTTAGTGATGTGAAATGCTCCTGTCCTTGACCCTACCTCCTTCCCTGTCCCTTCCCCTACGGAAGGCAATTGCTGGTTTTTCTCCCCAGTTCTTTTCCAAGTAGGTTTTGTTTATCCTACTCTCCATATCCCTGAGCCAGAAGTGGGGTGCTTACACTCCCAAACCCTGAGAGTCCAGCCTTCCCCATGTTGAGTTTTTAGTGTCTTGTGCTGTGCCTAGTGGCACCTGGCCTGGGGAGGATACTACCCTGCCTAGATTTTTATAAATGTCTTACTCAAGTTCAAACCTCCAGCTTGTGAATCAACTGTCTCTTTTTTGACTTGGTAAGCAAGTATTAGGCTTTGGGTGGGAAGGGAGGTCTGTAATGTGAAACAACTTCTTGTTGTCTTCTTTTTCTCCCATTGTTGTAAATATCTTTTAATGGCCAAACCCCAGATTTGTACTTTTTTTTTTCTAATTGCTAAAACCATTCTCTTCCACCTGATTTTACTGTAACATTTGGAAAAGGAATAAATGTCATCCCTTTAAAAAATAAAAAAGGGCCAGGATTTACCTCAGTGGTTCAGCCACCTGCATCGCAAGCACAAAGACCGGAGTTTGATCCCTGGTACCAAAACAAAACAAAACAAACAAACAAAAAACAAACAAACTTAATTATGTAAATATATATTTCAGTTTAAAGAGTGAGCTTATGCTATTTTCATAGTAAAAATGTACCTTCAAAAGGGAGATACGAGGGTGAACAGAAGCCTCTGATTTGATAAATACACTACATTTGGAGGGATGGCATTATCTTTTGATAATGTTTCTTCTGAGTGTTTCTTCTGAACTGCCACCTCCACTCTGTGGAAGGCAGTTCCAGTGTTCTAAGAGTGTAGCAGCTCCTGGATGATGTGCTATGGAAATAAATATCTTAATGGCCAAACCCCAGATTTGTACTTTTTTTTTTCTAATTGCTAAAACCATTCTCTTCCACCTGATTTTACTGTAACATTTGGAAAAGGAATAAATGTCATCCCTTTAAAAAATAAAAAAGGGCCAGGATTTACCTCAGTGGTTCAGCCACCTGCATCGCAAGCACAAAGACCGGAGTTTGATCCCTGGTACCAAAACAAAACAAAACAAACAAACAAAAAACAAACAAACTTAATTATGTAAATATATATTTCAGTTTAAAGAGTGAGCTTATGCTATTTTCATAGTAAAAATGTACCTTCAAAAGGGAGATACGAGGGTGAACAGAAGCCTCTGATTTGATAAATACACTACATTTGGAGGGATGGCATTATCTTTTGATAATGTTTCTTCTGAGTGTTTCTTCTGAACTGCCACCTCCACTCTGTGGAAGGCAGTTCCAGTGTTCTAAGAGTGTAGCAGCTCCTGGATGATGTGCTATGGAATTTCACCTGTAGAAGGGATGGCCGTGAGCTCATTCCTAATCAGATCCTTTCTGTGAAGTAGGTAATCATGGAGAGATGATGCTACTCCACTCATAGCAGGCCAATAGAATACCAGACCTATGGATCAGGAAATATATAAACTCACAGACAGGACAGCTGGGTATATTTCTACAGGCAAGAAAGGCAAATTCAAGACAGGACAAGTACCTATCGTAACTAGGATCAACTGGTGCAATTCCCAAATGAAGGCCCCTAGTGTGGTTGCCCTGCTTTGAATGTCTCCGTCAAAGTTCAAGTGACAGAGATTTAATCTCTGAGATTAAGGAATTAGCGCTTAAAGGCTCTGTTCTCATGCATGGATTAACGTTGGTATTACGGGAGTAGTTTTGCTATTGTGATAATGGGTTTTCTAGAAAAGTGAGTTCTACCCTCTCTTGCTATCTCTCTTATCACATAATGTCTCCCCCTGTGCTAGGATATAATAAGAAGGCCCTTGCAAGGTGTAGTTCTCTAATGTTGTGCTCCCTAACCTCTAGAACTGTGAGCCAAACTAAGGTGTGCTATTTGTAACTTTCACAGTGTGTGGTATTCTGTTAGAACAGCACAGAATGGACTAAGACGTCAGTCAAATTTGCCAGTGCATGATCAGTTGGTCTCCTGGAGGAATGGTGTCATAATGAGGATTCATCATAGGTCAGGGATGCTGACAGGATGGATATTAAGAGACAGCAAACTGGTATTTTGACCCTTGCCTATAATCTCAGCTGCTCAAGAGACCAAGCCTGGAGTGCTACAAATTTGGTTCCAGACTGAACTGTACTGTATTCCTAAAATGTACCAATAAACTCAGTTAAAAAAAAACATAAAAGGAGCTGGGATGTAACTCAGTGGTAGAACACTTTCCTAACATGTGCCGAGCCTTCAGGGTGAGGGGAGAGAATGGACTAGGTTAGTAGAATTCTATGCTATCGGGCCCACATATGGCCTCCATGTCTGCCACCATGACCCCTCTATTGCTGTCCCCACTTCTGGAGCACTGATGACAAAAGCTGAGTACTGTCAACTGACCAAGTCATTGTGTCAAATTTGCTTGAGGTACCTCTCTGAAGTGAATGATCTGTGAACAAAATATTTTCACATTTCGTGTCTCTACCATATGCAAGTCCACATGCCTTTTCTTTAGACTTCTTTCCTTTGATCTTTTAGTCCTTGTATTCTCAGGCCCCATAGTAGAAGGCCAGGTTGTTAGTCACTGTCCATATTTTTAAATTTTCTCCCTTTAGGCCCTTTTTCCTTCTACATGAAGTAGAAAGCCATGTGCACATCCTGTATCTCTTATCATTAAGATTTCTCTCCTTTACATTACAATGCCTTGCACTGATGCAGCGTACTGACTCACACATAAATCCAGCTCAAGAGTTTTCATCTTTTTTTCACTTAATAGTAGAGATGCCTCTCATCAATGAGTAAAAGTCAAGGAAGGGGCATTGGTGTAACTCTTTTGAATGACAAGGATTCCAGGTACAAGCTCCTGCACTGTGTTTACATCCTCTGTCCATACTTTGGTTCAATTCAGGTTATACATTTTCATTTCACAGCAAACTACTGCTAGGCATGTCTTATTGTAAGACTTACCGGGCCTAAGAGAATTCAGCTTATAAGGAACAGTTATAGATACATATTTATCTGATGACCCTTGGTAAGTGTTCTGTCTCTACCTGGGCCCAGTAATACTTCAAGCATGATTTCTTAAAAGGTATGTATTTCTCTGCTATGATGCACAGCTTTGTTCCAGAATCCCACAGCCTCATTTTGTGACTATGCCACTAAAACACTATTTTCTTTCCTATTGGCATCTCCTCCAATAATATGGGGTTTATTTAATTATATGGACCAAATGACGATGATTGCAATGTGGCCTAGACCTGCTCCAATGCCTTTTACCTGTGTGGCCCCACACTCAGCTCTAGTATATTTCCATGGCACAGGGGATATACGCTGGAACAGTATCACCAGGTGTGAAATTCTCTCTCTAGCAGTCAAAGACTGCTACCAGGTATTGTACTGCCTTCTTTTTAAGGAGGGATTGAAAATGCACACAACGATGTATCTTTTACCTCGGAAGGGATTTTGCAAAATGCCTCGAATGATTAGAAACCTACAAAATGCACTGAAATTGCAAGGCCTTGACAGTGTACAGGGTTTATTTCCCGCCCTCTGGAATCCATGTGTCTTAAGAATGCTTCCAGTTTAGTAGTGACTTGTCTATCCTTGCCCCTTGGCAGGATATTATCAGTGTAATGGATAAGTATGATGATCTGTTGGGTGGCCAGATAATCTCAGACTAAATTATGATAAAAGGAAGATGAACTGATATACCCATGATACAATGTTTATGTGAATCCTGTAAATCCCATGGGAATGAAAAATATTCCTGATACTCTGATGCTTAGAATGGAAAAGAATATATCTGCCAAGTCAATGGCAACATGTAATATATCAATAGGCATATTAATTTTTTCTACTAATAACACCATGTTACTATTTGGTTAACACTGTGGTAGTCTACAGTCATTCATCAAGATGGGCCAAATTGAAAAATTAAATAGAATTATAATTAGGAGCATTACTCTTGCATTCTTTACATTTTAAATGGAACAGTGATTTCAAATATAACCTGCCATACACGATAAAATATTATTTTTGATTAAATATCTTTTTCATCATTTTGAGAGGTTTCTGTTTGATTTGCCCTAATATAAAATCTCACTTCATAGACCAGGGATCCAATGTGTAGCTTGCTCCAGTTTCAAGTGCACACATTTAGCCGTGCATGGGGGAACTGAGAAATGACTACAATATGTATTTGTAGCCTCAATGAGTCCCAAGGGAGTCACTCATCATCTAGAACTCCATGTTTTAGATGGCCACTAAATCCGTGCTGTAGGCTTTGTGTATCAATGTCAAGTTTATCTGATAGTCTTGGAAATGCCTTCTATCTCCCTTCTGTTCATTCTGTAGTCATCTAAATCAAGGATCCTCAGTCTCTTGGGGGAAGGACTTTCAGAATATACATGTCATAATTTTAAGGGGCATTCTTCCTAGGGATATTATTATTCCTTTAGCCATTAGATTATAGATCTGAAAATAGACGCTGGGAACAAAGCAAGACAATGTAGCTTCAAATAAATCACCACAGTCTCTTGTTCCTCTATTCATTTATTGCTTATTAATTATAATAGCATCTCTGCTGGTTTCTCATCTGCTTTGCCTCAAAGAATGCTGCACTCTACTATGTCTACAATTTCCCATAACTTAAGTCTGCTTAACTTTCTCTTAGATCTTGCCGGTTATTAATGGCATTTATGACATCATGTATGTGGACATTTAAGTGATGCTGCCTAGTCTCTGGTATTCTGAGTCCTCTTTTACCCATGGACATTAATAAAGCAAAGTTCCCAACTGCCTCTCCTACTACCAGCCCTGGGCTGTAGAAGAAAACCACCACTGAACTTTTTAGTGATACTCAATGTGTGGTGTTTTATTATAGCAGCACAAGGAGACAAGGACAGTAAGTCTTCCAGATGCACATCCTGAGTCCTCTGAGTCTCTTTTTTCTTCCTGTATTGTTTTCTAGATTTAGTCAGCCATTTGTACTTCATTGAGTGTGGACCACAGCTTTTTCCTGGCTTTCAAGGGCCAAATTCACTGCAAGTTTGCTCCATCCTCTGGAGACCCTGATAGGGCATGAAACGCTACATCTCTGGAAATATCTTCTATGAATTCCTGTTCATGAATTCTTGCATTATTGCATTCTTGTCCAAATATCTTCCAAATAATCAAATCCAAACCTAAGGGTATCATCCTGGCTCCTACTGGTACCTACCAGCTAATTATGATTTATATGCATGTTTTTTCTTTCTTGCAGAGTTAACACATCCCACGTTAGCTTACACTAGGATTAAACCTAGTTATGTGAGTGGAAGCCAAGAGAAAAGGTGGGGCAGGTCCTTAGGGAGGTACCTGCTGCTTGCGAGTCTTCCCATGGCAGAGATACTACGTATTTTTAGGGAAGGATGAGTCACCTTTTCAAGCATGGCACGCTGAGAAGACAAAGAGTTGTATGTTTGTTTTGTTTGTTTTTTGTTGTTGTTGTTGTTGTTTTTTGAGGCAGGGTCTCACTATGTAGTTGAGAATGACCTAGAACTCACTAAGTAGCCCAGGCTAGTTTTGAACTCACAGCAATCCTCCTGCCTCAGCCTCCCAAGTGCTGGGATTACAGGCGTGTGCCACCGTGCCCGACTTAGTTGTAGAATCAATATCACCAGGTGCATCCATGCAGATGATATTAGGACTTAATGGCTTTGACTTTTCGTGACTGACCTTACATTGCTAAACACTGAAATATCTCTGGATCTCTGGGATTCTCACACTAGGATCTTGAATCTGCTGTTCAGCTATTTCTGTCTTTGAGCAAGAGTGAATGAGGGCAACTTTATATGCCTCCAACTACCAAAGAGGCCTTGGCTCTCACACTGTTTTACTGCTGGTTTATAGTACTCACTTTCAAATTTCTCAGTTTCTTCTGCAGTCAATTCTATTGATAGGATTTAATATCAGCTAGCCACGTCTACAATATTGGAAGGCATTATACTCCCCATATTCTTCAAATGCGTACATTGTTACTTTTAGCACAATATGTTCCCTGAGATTCTTTCCCAGATCCCCTCCTAAGAAATCTTTAGCACTTAATCCATCAACTTGTACCAAGGACTACCCATGCCTAATCTAAACAACCATGCCCTGCCTTTATACCTGATGAGCGGTGGATGAGCCATAAACAAATCTTTACTGTTTGTTTGCTCAGACCACATTATTTCTGGAGCCACTTGCATTTATCAGCATCCTTTAAAAAGAACACTTGTAGATGGTATTAAAAAGTACAGATATTACCAGAGGAAAATTTTGCAAGGAGATGTGAGTGGATCCAGGAAAGGCTGAGAAATAGGATCATGTTGCTATTTTATGGAATAGAGGAGAAAGGGATGGATCAATATTAAATTGAAGGTAGTACAAATTGAAGATATAGGTGAAAAATAGGATATGGACTATATATACATACAGTTTTGAGATTTTTGAAAACAACTGATGTTTACATTCATAGGAATAAATGTGATGATTTATACATAAAGTATAGAGTAAGAGAAAGGAGTGTTGCATAAGAGAGTTGGCAGGAATTTCAGTTTTTAGATGGAGGGAAAAAAATTACAAATACATTGGTAATGAGTTACTTGTATGGTAGGAGAAAAGTGCAGACAATGTGCTGTCAGGGAATTTGACAGTGTGTTTCAAGAGAAGGGGGGTGGTTTCCTGTGTGTCTGGTTCTCAGAGATCAAATAAGGATAAAAATAAAAAGGCCCTACAATTACATGACTTAATGGTTACTCATTGAATGTTGCCTATCCCTAAAATCTATGTCTTGAAACCTAGCCCCCAACGTGATAGTAATTGGAGATATAACTCTTTCAGAAGTTAGTAGGACATGAGGGTGAACACCTCATGAACAGGATTAACAGCCTTATAGAAAGAGGCCCCAGAAATCTCCTTAGACTCTTTTGTCATGTGGTGTTGCAACACGAAGATGATCATCTACTTATAAACCAGGAAGTGGACTCTTACCAGTCACCAAATTTCTGAGCACCCTCATTTTGGATTTCTTAGAATCTGTATCTGTGGGAAATAAACTTCTGTTTTCTACGAGGCACTAGTCTGCTGTACCTTGTTATAGACGCTTGAGTAGATTGAGACTAAGGACGCACATCCTGATAGATGGATGCATGAAATATTATGAGAAGAGAAAAGAGACACATAATCCATCTCTAAGAGTACAAAGGGAATAAGATAATGCACAGTTTCCTAGGAGAAGCCATGTTGAACTGAGTCTTATGTTTGTCTGTTTTCTGACTTCTGTCTCATTTTGTCCTTTTAAGTGTGAACGAACCTTAAGCTATTTTGGAGGAAAATCTAGCAAACATTTTACTTAAAACAATCTGTATTGAGTTTGTGTCACACTGTTCATTGCCAGCCTGGATTTTATTTTCACGATCTGTATTTTTCATCAAAAATTTATTTTATTACAGGATAATCAATATCAAAATAGTTACCCCTGCGTTTCCTTCATGAGCCTTTCAATTAGCACAATGATGTGCTTCCTCACCCTGTTGTCCTTCCTAAGGGAAATTAAAAATAAACAGGAAAGTCATCATTTAATATTTTTTTCATTTTTGAAGAAAAAACAAAAGCCCAATAGTGTGACGTGTCTTGAAAGAAGATGAGAACTCACATATGTGCCCAAAAGTCACCAGAAAATTATTGTCTTTTGTTATAAAACTGTTACCTAACCCTTGATTTCTCCTTTTGGTTTCAAGAAAGGGAGTCAAGGAAGAAGTAAAGGAGAGAGGAAACAGAAGAGGAAGAAAGAAAGGGAGGAATGAAGGAAGCTATTTTCAGCAAAGGTTGCCATATTATTTCTCAGTGTATTATTGAAAGTTATCAGTTATGAAACATGAATGTCTGTCTTATACATTTCAAATAAATAAAGAGAAGGGACTTAGGGATGGGGGAGAAGGGAGGGAGCCGAGAGGAAGGGGGAGTAAAAAGGATTAAGATGTGCTATGTATATGTACCAATTCCCTATGATGAATGTATTCATTATGTGTTGCAAACATAAACTAATAAAATATTAGAAATGAAAAGTGAAACAATAAAAAACATAGCAAAGATGAGTAGTGGGAATATATAATGCCCTTTCCAACTTCCCACCAAAGACTCTTTTTTTATATTAATTACGTTTATTAGTACATTTTAGATAGATATAATGATCATATTCATCATAGGGAATTTCTACCTTCACATGGTATATCTTGATTGTTCTTTTTTTCCCATTCCCTTCCCCTCCTTCAACCCTCATCCCCTCCTTGGTACATTTTATATTATTTTTTTGGTACTGGGGATTGAACTCGGGTCCTTGTGCTTGTGAGGCAGGTGGCGGAATCACTGAGCTAAATCCCCCAGGCCTATCCCCTCCTTATATACAAAAGCTTTGTTTCCATTTTTCCTTCTATTCTTTTGCTTCCTAATCCCCAGTTCACCTGCCTTTTTGAACATTTTCTTCCTATTTCACAATACCTATTAAACAGTTTGATCCTTATTTACACTTTGTGTTTCTCTTACCAGAGAAACAATACGATATTTACACATGATAAATTTGAAACATTTCTAGGTGAATGGGTGCACCTTGAGACTACATGCTAAATGAAAAACCAAAGACTTTTACAGAGCTTTACACTTTAATTTTTTGGAGACACTGTGTTCATCATCCAGTCCTCACATAATCAGCCCAAACACGTCTACATCAGCCCAACATTTCTTACACATACTCTTAGGTTTGAATCCGTTGTGGGAAATCTTAGCTCCCTCAGCTTTGGATAAATATAAATTGTAAACTTTTCTCTTCATAAGTTTGTTTCAGGCGCCTCCTTCTTGCTCTTACAGCACCTTAAGACCTACCCTTGCCAGCGCCCGCTTCTTTCAGCATCCTGACTTTTACTTGTAATTGCCATGCACATTTATTTCTTGCTATTCACAAGATTACCAAACCATAAGAGGAGAAGACTGTTTCTGATTCACCTCTTCATCCTTTCCATATATCACAGTCTGAGTACACATCACTCATTCAATAAATACTAAGTTAACATAAGAATAGAAGAAAAAGGGAAGTACAACTCAATCATTAAGTAGATTCAGTCATTAAGTAGAACTCAATCATTAAGACCCCTTATTCCTGTCCCTACAGAAATTTGTCTGAATTTGCTTTCTGTTGTAGGCAGAAATCTATACACATGTCTCTTGGATTCCTATCAGCAGGTAATTCAATCAACCACTAATCTAGATACTGCTGTAAAGAGACTTTGCAGATGTAATGAAAGCTACTAATCAGGTGGGCTTAACATGTGAAGACTGGCCTACATTAGCTAATTAGACTGGCTGTAGTCCCATGACACTTACAGGAAAAGGAAGGCCCAAGAAGACCATAGGGATTGCATCAAAATAGGAAGTTGGAAAGCAGCAACAGAAGGGAAGTTCAGAGATGCCAAACATGGAAAGGTTTTTTGTATATCATTTCTGAGTATACATTAGCAATGGGGATTTGTGTGAGAAGTAAAGCTAGTCCTCTATTCCTAGTTGACTGACAATTTTTTTTCTTTTTATTGAGTTTATTGGTACAATCTAGGTATACAATACAATTACTTTCATCATTGGGATCCTGTACCTTTACATAATAGGTCTTGATTCTCATTTTTTCCCCTTGTCCCTGCCCTCCCTTCACCCCC
>NW_022900951.1:121028797-121029134 GCF_012274545.1 Fukomys damarensis | reverse complement strand
TTCTCATTAGAATCCTGTGTACTATTATAGTTTTTCACCCCAAAGAAACTATTCAGTATTTCAGTTAAAGAAATCTCTGTATGAACATTAAAAATAGGGAATCCTAAAATAAAACTAAAAAGCAAAGTAAAAGAGAAAAGGCAATGATGTAACATCAAAATAATCCTTAATTCTGGAGATGAAAATGGTCCCTGAACATATTTAAATTGCTTCTTGCTCTTATAGTCTTATCTTATTCTTTTTTCATTATTTAGGGAATACTTTATTAGTTTCTGTAGTCAAACCCACATAGATATGACCTTACATATTTAGTACGATGTGTTACCCCTGTACACAG
>NW_022900951.1:120974728-121028503 GCF_012274545.1 Fukomys damarensis | reverse complement strand
TATGTTATGCATTGATAGCAGCAACAGCTTTTCCAGGTTCTGCAGTCATCTGAACAAAATTATAGACATTTAGCACATTCCATTAAAAAAAAAACAAAGAAAAGAATAATATCCAGAAAACAGCAAAGTTCTGTTGCTGTTGTGGTACCTGGCACCATTTTTTCTATTAGCCTCTTAATCATCATCTGGAAAGAGAACATTCTAGAGTAATATCACTAAATGTAACACTGATAAAGCACGGTCCCTACTATGTATCATACCTCTATGGACGTAAAATATCTATTACCTGCTTTATGTTACATAGTAGGGACAGTGCTTTATCTGATGATTTTTTTATCATGAAATGCATTGAATTTTGTCAAAGTGTTTTCTGCATCACTTGATATGAATATGTTGTTTTTTTTCTTAAATTTGTTGATATGGTGGATTTTATTGATTGATTTTGCAAATGTCAAACAAAGGTCATATATGTAGAACAAAAGCAGTTTGGCTATAGTGACCATTATTTTTATTAATATAGAGGTAATATTTGTATTGTTGGATTCAATTTTCTAATATATTATTGAGCAATTTTATTTGTTTGTTAGAAACATTAGCCTGTTGGCTTACGATTTTTATGCCTCCTTCCTTCCATCCTTTCTTCCTTTCCTTCTGTACTCTGGTTTGGTGTCATGTACACTAGCTTCGTAAAATGAGTTGAGAACTGTTTCTTCCTCTAAAGTGATCTGAAGGAGATTTGGTACATGTTGACGTAATTCCTCTTTAGATATTTGGCAGAATTCTCCTGTTACCCATTTAGGCCTAGAGATTTCATTTTTGGGAGATTTATAATTGAAAAATAATTTCCTTAGTGATTATAGGGTTATTCAAATGGCCTGTCTCAATTTGGTTTAATTGTAGTAGTTTGTAGTTCGCAAGGAATTGGTCAATTTCTTCTAATTTGGCAAATACGGTGTTTAAAGTGATTTGTGCTGATCTCCTCTCATCCTTTTGACATCTTCAAGGTTTGTAGTGAAATTTCATTTCCAATTCTTGGTATTGGCATTTTGAATCTTCTTTTTTCATTGTAAGTTGTTTATTAGTGATCTGTCAATTTTATGTATGTTTAAAAAGCATCAGCTTTTTTGTTTCATTGATTTTTCACTATTGCTTTTTAAATATCTACTTATCCTGTTTTTAATTTGTTTATGTATTCGATAGGCTTTATTTTGCTCTTATGTTTCTAGTTCATGAGTTAGGCGATTATATTTTTGCCTCGAGTATCTCCTCCTGTAATGGTTTTTAGTTGGATGTCTCCCCAAAGCTAAGAGCTGGAGCTTGTGGACTGTGATGGGAAGGGTGGGGCTGCTGATAGTTACTTTGGTGTTGGGAGGTGGGTTGTCGTCAGAAGAGGTGGTCACTGAGGGCTTGACCTGGAAGGACAAATCGCACTCTTCGTTCTCTGCTCCCTGGCAACTATGAGATGAGTAGCTTGTCCTCTGCTACGTCCCTCCTCTGTGCTGTCCTACCTTGGAGCCAGCTGACTGTGGATTGGAACCTCTATAGACTGTGAGCCAAAATAAACTTTTCCTGGACCTTTAAGTTGTAAGTACCCAGCAGGCATTCTGTCCCAGTGACAAGAAAAGTGACTATGACATTTTTTTTTTTTATTGTAAGGTCTTAGTGTTATACATTTATTTGCCTTAATTTAGCTGCCTCCCATGTAATGTGATATGTTGTATTTTAGTTATCACTGAATTCTATGTGTTTTTTTTTATTTTGAGAGGGGGATTATGTCTTTTAATTTTCATACACGTAGATATTTTTCTGCTATTGTTTCTAGTTGGATTCCACTGTGGCTGAAGAGCATACTCTGTGTGACTCTTGTACTTGTAAATGTGTTAAGGTTTGCTTAATGACCAAGAAAATAATGATTGAGGACCCCTGGTTTTCTATGGTTACTCTAACGAATTCCCACAAGTTTAGTGGTTTAAAACCAAAACACAAATTTGTCACCTTACCATTGTGTAATTCACAAGTACCAAGCAACCTCATTGGACCACCTGAAAGCAAGGTTTCGGCAGGTCTGTTTTGCTTTTGTGAAGCTCAAAGAGAGAATGCTTTTCCAGCTTCTCTGATCTAGACACATCCATTAGCTGTGGCCCTCTTGCTACATTCCCAATGCCAAAAAGAACAGGCCGAATCCTTTTCAGGCTGCCATCTCTCTTCTTCTACCTTCCTCTTCCACTTTTAAGGGGTGCTGTGATTTCATCGGTTTCATTCCACAATTCAGACTAATTTTCCTAAAATAAGGTCAGTTGATTAACAACTTTAATTTCATTTGAAACTTTAATTCTCCTTTCCAGTATAACATAATATATTCACGTATTCGGGGGATTAGGATATAAATATTTTAGGAATATCTGTACCAACTGATAAAATTCTTTGGAAACAAAGAGAAAAGAAAAAATATTCTCAAACTAAGAGAATTCACCACTAAGAAATCTATTCTTAAAGTATGACTAAAGAAAGTTCTGTGAACATAAAGAAAATGATGCTAAAAAATCTGTGCACTTCAGAAATGAGAAAAGAACATTACTAAACACAGAGTAAATATAATAGACTATCCTCATTCATATGAGCTTCATAATTCATATTTTATAGTTGAAGGAAAGACATAAAGAGCATCTGATATGGTGCTCAGTGTATATGAATATGTGACTATAGATGTTCCTGAATTTATGTCTCAATAAACTCATCATAAGTTGAAAATATCATAAGTCAAAAATGCACTTAATAGACCTGAACATCATAGCTTAGCAACACAATACACTGTATAACAGCATTTCTTTATCCTTCTGATAATGTGGCTGAAATTGTTGTATTTCTCAGCCAGAATCAAAAGAAGATAGTATCATACCACATTTTATTATCCTGGCAACACACAAAAATTCAAAGTATAACCACTATTAAATATGTATTGCTTCTATACCATCATACAATTAAAATATGTAAGTGGAACCACTGTAATTTTGAGTGGTATGTATTTTAAAGCTGCAGAAAGTATAGGGACATAAACAGAAGTATGTTTCCTACATGTGACTTGAAGTGGTAAAATGTGAATGCTCATAGACTGTGGTAGATTTCCCCTTATAGCAACCACTGTCAACTAATTAAACAGAATTCCAAATTTTTTTAAAAAAGACCTATTCAAGTAGTACATAAGAAAGAATAAGAGCAAGAGAAGTGGTAACCAACAGAAAACATATGGGAAAAGAGGAGAGTAAAACCCCAACAAGTCAATTATTGCTTCAATGTAATGATCTCAGTATACTAGTTACAAGTTTGGTAACAGCAAAGAGAAACAAAGCAACAATAAAAATACCTGCAATCAAATCAAACCATAGTCCAACTGTGCACTGTCTACAAGTAGTTTTCCTCAAATTCAACGCTGTAAGTAAATTTAAAAGATGAGAAATATACCACATAAACATCACTTTACCAACTTTCCACAAGGAATGTATACATTATGTACTACACGCATGTAGTGATATATTAAAATAAGAAAAATGGAAAATTTGAAAAAAAGTCACACAGTTGCTCTATTGATGTATATTAAAGTTTAAAGTTAAATAAAATTTATTTAAAAAGAGAAAATATATAATTTTATAGGAAGACTATAATGACCTTGTATATACACCAAATAACAGAGCCTCACCAGGTACCTTAGGTAAAAATTGCTAATGCTGAAAGGCGAAATATACATCTCCACAACTGTACACGGTGTCTTCACCACTCTCCTCAGCAAATTACAGAAATATTAACAGAAAATGATCAAGAACATCGCAGAACTAAATAATAAAAATATTTCCCTGCTCTCTCCTCACCTTCGTCTCTGATAGTACAAATGTAAATCTGTCTTTCAATTGTTTCCCATGCCCTGTATGTTTTTCAGGCCATTTTAGTTTAGATTTAGTAAATTCTAACACTCTATTATCCGGTGCATTCACTCTGTCCTCTGTCATCCTCCCTCTACTACTCAGCCCAAGCAGTGAATTTTTATTGTTTGTTACATTCTATAATGTCATTTGATTATTTTTATAACTTTGTTCCTCTGATAAGATTTTCTATTTTTTATTTGTTTCAAGAGGCTTTATAATTTTCTTTTGAAGCAGTTTTATAATAGTGCTTTAAAATCCTTGTAACATAATTCCAGCATCTAATGTTCTTACTTATTTCCTATGTTTTGATCGTATTTTCTCATTTGTGGTTTGCTATTCCTAGTTCTTAATATATGAAGTGATGCTTTTATTGTATCCTTGTTCATCTGGACATTATATTATGATATTCTGGATCCTATTGAATACTTTCTCCTGCTGAGATGCAGTGAAAGGGCCTAGTAGGTGTGAGGGTTCAGCTTCCAAATGGGACTCACTGTCTCTAGTAAAAGTCGAGTGCAGACTCATACAGCTTCAGTACAAGTGAATATTGTGAAAGCTCAGCTTCCCTTGGCCTTGTTGACCAATTCTTAGAGAGAGCGGGAACTAATCATGCCTCATTCCTTCACTGTGACTAGCTCAGCTTCCCCCAGGCCCACTGACACTGAGGGAGGGGAAGTTAAATTATCCTCACCTAACTCCTCCTTCTGCCTGACTGATGCGGATTGGTGTGAGCACTCAGTTTGGGCGCTTAGTTACCAAACTCCCAGCACCAGTGTCAGAAATTTAGTGTATCAGTCAGCTTTCCCATCACTGGGACAAAACACCTGACACTTCCAAAACCCACAGCTTGAAGGAAAGGTTAATTTTGGCACACAGTTTTTAGAGGACTCATTCCATGGTCTGCTGGCTTCAAGGAGGAGACGGCATAGTGGCAGGGCATGAAGCAGGAAAGCTGTTCAGTTCATGGCAGCCTGGAAGCAGAGTGAGAGATAGGAGGAACCAGGAATGAGAATAAGCTCTTCCGGGTCAGGTTACAGTGTGTCACCCCTTCCTACAAGGCTTTCCTTCTTAACACGATTTTGGGGGACATTTAAGATCTAAACCCTAACAAGAAGTAGGAGAATGTGAACAATCCCTGCCCCCTACCATACTTCTCAGTCTGTTGCTGCTAATGAGGTATGGATGTGGTTTCCCACTGGGTCCCAATGAGCCTAGCAGTGAGGCAAAGAGTAGTGACTCCTCAGTTGTACTGGTTCACCTGATTCAGTCTGTGGCTGCCATCTGTGGATGGAGGCTCAGCTCCATCTTGGATCCTGCAAACACCTGGAGCACACAGCATGGAGCAGAGAGCTGGTTTGCTGTGACTCTCTCCACCTCCTTAACTTTTATTGTTGCTGGGTGGAAATGGAGGCCCAGCTTGCTGGGTCTCGCTGACAGAGTACCCTATGATTCTACTGGGTGAGGGATGAAGGATCGGCTCCCTGATCAAACCCACCTATACTAAATTGCCTGGAGGGTAAGACCATCACCTGTTTCTGCAAACCATGCCATGGGAAGATACACTCTCCACTTGTTTCCACAATCATGACTTCACCAAGAGAACCAAAGTGCTAGTGGCTGTTTCTATAAGGCTGGATATTGTGTGTTGGGTGACTGAATAAACTATCAACTGCCTGTTCAGGCCAGCTAGCCTTTGGAATTCCACCATAGGGTTGTGTGCCTTTTTCCATTCTCTTTTTAGCTGGAATTAAATGGTATTGTCAAAAGGTTTTCTATGTTAAAGCCACTCTTTTCCCAGTCCTTTGGCTAAGGGAACAGACTTTTCTGGGAGATTAGTTTATATGCTCATTTTGATGCTCTTCTTAGGTGCACTGCTGAAAAGGAAATCAACAATCCCAGGAAAAACAAATCTGTATCATTGTTCAAGTGCTAGGATCCCTATGCAGCCAGCCTCAATTTTTTGAAGACTTCCTGTGTGTCTTTGACATGTTAAACTATAACACTAATTAAATTATAAAAATTAAAATTATTTCTTCTCATATAACTCCAATTATATTTAATCTCATGAGGATTTCTTGTCTACTTTGACATACAAGGATTAATCAAACAATAATGTGTGCTGACATAAAAAATATTATTATAGTAAAAGATACATTGCCTGTAATCTCCCTCAAAATACAGCTCCTCATTTTGAGTACACTTATCCCATCATTCTTGCCATTTTCTGAAGCAATTCTGTTAGTCCTCTTTCTTGTGTGTCTTTATGAGGTGTGATAAAAAATACAGCAAATGATGTTGCCCATTGTTATCTGACGCAAATGCAGGCTGTGAAAAACCTAGCAATGTGTTTTCATCCGCTTTATCAACTGGATCTGGCACCATGTAACTTCTGATTCTCCCCAAAGTTGAAATGACTATAAAAAGTAAACATTTTCTGATTCAGGACATCAAGGCATCCATGATAATGTAAAAAAAAAAAGACACAAAAAGGGGCATGCAGAACTGCTTCAGAAAGAGGCAAGGATGATTGGATAAGTATGTCTGCAGCGAGGGGAAGAATTTTTGAGGGATTCTTAGGCCATTGTGTATTTAATATTTGAAGTTTCAATATTCTCCGGATTTTTCCATTATACCTTATATTTATGCGCCAACTTGAAGGTGGCCTGGTTAATGTAGTGTATCCCTGCAACAGTACACTTCCCCTCCAGTTTCTGAAACTACTTTTCCTAAACATGGAAACAATTTAACTCTGGTCTCCAAGCAAGAATAAGGCAGATTAGACTTGATTACTCTAGTCACCAATGGAAGTGAAACAGAACGTAATTCAAGCCCCCTCAGTCTTCTTGGAAAAGAATGTTTTTATGGATCCTTGATAATGGCAGAGTGGGACAAACACCTTTTTTTCTATAACAGCACTTGAGGTCATTCGGTTTAATATCCATTTTAACATTTCCCCATCCACTTCCCCTCCCTTTGTTTGCTTTTCTTCTCCTCCTATTCCTTCTTCTTCCTTCCCTTTCTTTGTTTTTTTTCTCCTTACTGCTCTATTCATGGCTCCTCTTCCTCCACCTCCTCCTCCTCTGCTTCCTCTATCTCTCCTTCATCTTTTTCTTCTTTGTTATTGTCATTGCAAGAATTGATTCCAAATACTCACAATGGCAAGCAAACTTTCTCTGAAATGGTGAGGTAGCATTCTCCAAAACTTTACCTTCCCTAGATCTTTCCTAGTCATATCCTATTTTACAAGAAATCAGCACTCACTTCCCAAGGCTATTTTCAGCGATTTTTTTGACAATGCAATCAAACTTTATTTACTACCAGGAAGCTCAGATGATGTTTGCTCAGTCTCCATTTGGGTTTATTCTCTTGAGCTCTGAAGCTAAGTTCTGACAAACTTGAGAAATACTGTTGTACTTTCACTATAGATCTGTCCTATTTTGGTGATAACATGGTATCCTGTGATTTCTGTGAGGGACCTAATAGGAATGACGAAGTTAGCCTTTTTCCAAACACACATACAACCAGTGTGCAGAATAGTTTCCATTTGATTCCTCAAGACCCACTTTCCAACTTTTTCATCTTCTCCCGGGATCCAGAAGCCAAGCCGCATGTATGCTATCAATTGGACTCCCCTGTGTTCCAACTGTGTGAGGTTTAGCCGATGAGTCACCAACTAAACATTAAGAGTGGAAGGAGAGAAAAGTTCTTCAGACTTACTCACCAGGTTCCCTTCCTATGGGTCTTGTATTGACAGTGACTGCTTCTCTACCAAAGACTACAGACCTTTCTAAGGACTCCAGCTCCTGCTTTCTCTCCATTCTCTCTCCCCCCCCTTCAAGCACGCCTATGGATAAAAGTTGCTCCCTGCATTTTTAAGCGCCATGTTTTTTTAATAATATCAAGTTGGTTGCCTTTAACACTCTTCAGCTGCTGATTTCAGTGTGCTATGTTTCCCGTTTAGATCCTGAACAATACTAAGATTAAATTATTATAATGAATTTACTTATTTGAATTATTTGGATCTTGATATGAAAAGCTTTACAACAAATTAAAAAAGCAATTCCTTTTTTTGTTTTCCAGTGTGACTTTTTATAAAGTTTCTAGTAATATGAAAATACCACTTATCAACTGCTTAGTATATGTTCACATACTTTATTCTGTTTTTACCATCACAGTCTTATACTGATTTCCTATTCTGCACCTATTTGAGTATCTGTAATATGCCAGTAGTTTACAAGTTGTGTGGCAAAAAGAGAGATGAAAAATAATTCAACTCTGTTGTAGTGAATGCTATGGTGTATCTTCCAGAGGCCTCATGCTATATTAGGGCCTAAAGCCTCATTGCTGCAGCTTCGCTACTTTCCTTCAAATGAGACTCTCCAAAAACTACCTCGTTCAAGGTCATGCTTTGTTCCAGAAACAACCTGCAGCGAAACACCGATTGTCACTGAAACAGAAATGAGTGTACATCTTCTGCCAAATTTAGACTACTCAGAGTATTCATTCTAGTTCCAGAGATCCCTGTAGGATAGATGAGCGAGTCTTTTCCTACCACTGCACAGCAATAAGACTCATCCCTCTAACTAATCCTATTTTCTTCATTTCCTCTCAAATGTGAGAACCACCACTAATCAACCCATTGCACAGAATCTTCACATCAGAGTTTTCTAGCAATCTAATCTGTGATTCCTGCCCTCAAGGTGCTAACAA
This sequence comes from Fukomys damarensis, assembly GCF_012274545.1. Classification (NCBI taxonomy): domain Eukaryota; kingdom Metazoa; phylum Chordata; class Mammalia; order Rodentia; family Bathyergidae; genus Fukomys; species Fukomys damarensis. Next base: position 121,019,873 of record NW_022900951.1, on the reverse strand, counting down.
CCTATTAATATAAACCACTTTTATTTTCTTTCTATGAAAAAGATCGTGGTCTAAAAAGAATATAAACACATGATATACAATGTCTCAGACATTCCTTGCAATTCATTTCAACATATGGAGGAAGATGTTTTTACCAGGTAATATGCAAAATATTTAAGATGGGACAGTAAATAATGTTCTTTGTATCTTCAAGAGTTCAAAGTAATTGAAATGAACCTATTTCTTGGGCAGGACAACATGACAGTTTCACTGTGCCCCGCCCATGTGAAGTAACATCGTGGACGCCGCGCCGTAGTTTCTTTTCTGTTGATATCCCAGGGAGCTACGAATGGGACCCACAGAGCGGCTCCTTCCTATTCATGATTTTCTTATGCAGTCCTCATTGATTTCTAAGCTCCAATCACTTCCACTGACAGCTGTGGAGACAACGTGCAATAAGTAACCATATGGCAAGCCAGCTCTGTATCAATTCCAAATATATAAAATATTGGTAAAAAAGCCTGAGCTCCCTATGGCAAGTAATACTAAAACTGGAAAATAAGTGGTTACTAATGGGGCAGAAATCAAAAGTGGAAAGAACTATGTAATGCTATGGAAACATAAGTTCAGATTTCTTAAATTTGGAGCACCATGAAAAGACATTAAAATTTTCATATGCACCAGATGGAAAGACAAAGATTGCAGTTTTCAATACTGGAATCGATGCATAAGTACTCATTTCTTGCAATCAAATGGACTCCAAATTGTCATTCACAGAAAGTACTTGGATTCTAAAATATCTTATTGCCAGCCACCATTATCATGTTAATATTTATAACAATATTATAAGCTATGATTAAAATAAGGTACACATGGCATTTACAGGGTTGCATAGCAAAAAATCCACATGAGAGCTTGATAAAAAGTAAGATAAATGATTAAAACGTTATAGGAATTGAAAGTTTCTTATGCAATTTACCTAAATGTTAAATAATTTTGAAAAGCCTGAAGACAGTGAATGTCAAGTAATATGTTCTTGGGTGCCTAAAGGTATATTCTCAAGAGTTTTGAAGCATTCGTTGTTTCAAAATTCTATGGCAACAGACAAGATTAATATCAAACTGAATAATTCATCAACTAAACTTTGCACAGAGCCATTAGCAGTAATCTCAATAAGGATGCACATGGAGAACTTGTTCAAATTTTGTTCCTAATTTTAGCATTGAACCTGAACTGTTCCTGATTCCAATTTCATGTGTTTGTCAGGAAACTCAGGCAGCTCTTTGAGCAGAAAAAGTTTAGGGGCATGCATGCAGTCAAGAAAACATCTATCATTTTCCATATGAAATGTACCTGAACTTACAGTGTTTGGTAGCATAATTTTAATAAAAATTTATTCAGATTGTCTTTCTAAATGTACATTTTGAATCTCAAAATTTTAATGTCAGACTTTTGGCCCATAGAAGAACCTCAAAAAGTATGTACTGAATATTTATAGTTTTGTGACTATCTAACCATATAAATGTATATGACTGTTTTCTTGACACAGTATTTCTGATAAGCACAGAAATAATATGTATTAATTTCCTTATTTTTCACATGCAGATTAACGTGTGAAGCGCAGAAGAGTTATCCTAAATTTACACGACTAACTCAGTGTTAAAAGTAGCACAGCATGCAGTTTTCCAAATTCAAATCCAATGCTTTTCTGTCAAATAAGAATGTATTGTATGGACATTATTATTGGTTACTAATAAATACTTTGAAGCACTTTACAACAAAATGCACATATAAACAGTAATCATTATAACAGAACTGAATAAGAAGATAACAAATATAAGTGAGTTCATTAATTAATCCATATCCTCTAGTCAATCATTTACAGTAGATCTAAATTTCACTTCAATAGTCAGCAGAAAAAAATTGGATAATGTAATACAGTGTGACTACCATGCTACAGACTTTCTCAGTGACTTTTCATTGTACTACAAACACTTAAAGCTACACCTTCCGGCCTACAAGGCCCAGCATAACCTAACTGCCACGATTCTTCTGTCCTTATCAAGCATTACTTTCCCCGTTGTAAACTATCATGTGTTCTTTCTGTTCCTTTAACATCCCAATCTCTTCCCTACCTTCTAAACTTTGGAAAATATTATTTACCCAGTTTTCACATGACTAGTTCTTGCATTGTTCAGAAATCAGGTCAAAAGTCTCAGGTTCTCATTAATTCCGGTCTCAGAGATATCGTACACGAGCACCCGATCTAAATGAATCATTTTTCCCAGCTGCCCACGGTATAATTACTTTCTTCACAGCACTTAGCCCACTCTTGAATTTCAATGTTTATCCTCATTTTTGTATACTTCTATTCTTTCCCTCCATTAGAATAAAAATTCCATAAGCACCAGGAACTCACAGCCTGTTGTTTGTTTGTTTGTTTACTATTAGGTTACCAGCACCAGGAATGGAGCCAAGTAGGCACTCAGTTATAAATTAATAAATGAAAAATCATGGAGTGATGAATTTGTCTGAAACCTAATCCTAAAACCTCTTAAGCTCATGAATTATTTGAAAGACTTATAATATTGTACAATATCAATTTAGCATCTGCTTTCCAGAATAAACAGCAGCAACCAACGAGATGGGTAGAATAGAGTCCATGGCAGAATTTTTGTAAAACCAAAATGCAGTGGAAGGACTATAAAAGAGCAGAATTCAAGAAAGATTAACATGAAATGTCCAGAGAGGAAAGAACCCAGCAAGGTTGGTATTGCAGAATCAAAGTGACAGGAAGATTTTTAAAACAGGTCATGAATAATGTAAATGTTTGAAATTATTCATGGAATTCTTCAATAAAGACACTGGTGGTGACTTTGGCAGAAGCAAAATCGGTGGAGTGGCTGTGATGGTGCGGATCAATGACAAAATATAACATGGAATTTCAGCATAAAGAGAGATGGCTTGGTATTATGTTTTATATTTTTAGAATAAATTCCTCCTAGTCGGATTTGACCACTTAAAGAAGCACAATTTAGCTCTACTCAAGTGTCTGGTTTAGAAGATTGTTGACTTGTGTAGAATTTTCCAAATAAATTGGATATTTCCCTCAATAGCCAGGCTTTGAAATATCTGAATATGTACATATTGTAGGGCTTAAATCTTCTCTTCTGTAGGCTAAATATTTATAGATTCTCCAACCTTCCCACTTATGACCTAGCTTCAGATCACACACTGGCATCCTTATCATCTTTGGTCACATTAGTTCATCAAAATCATTTTACAAAGTAATTTCCAGAAATACTTGAGGACAATGCTCACTTTTCCAAACACTTGCAATAATTCTGCATTGCCCCATTCATTTTGACTTTTAAGACCTTCAACAGTAAGTTTAGCAAGTATTTTCAGGCAATATCTCGCTCTCCTCTTATAATGCACAGTCTAGACCAGAGGTCAGTGATCTTTCTCTATAATGAGCAACATGGTAAATATATTTGGCTTTGCAAGCCACACAGTCTCTGTTGCAACTATTCAATATATTATAAACAATATCTTTGCAACACACAATGTATTAATGAATGTCTATAGCTGTGTTCCAGCACAATTTTATTGTCAACGAAAACAAGCTGGTTTCAGTCTGTGACTCGTATTTTGCCTACCTATGGTTCAAACAAAATGCCTTCACATTTCCTAGGTACACATGGGTTATTCTGTGCTTTTGTTTATTCTTTCCATTACACCTTCTGATGAAAGTAATGGTTATGTTAATTTAATCAATGTACAGCCCTTTGTATACATGAGAGACCACTGCATATAGCCCAGTCCTGGGTCGACCAGGTTGGCTCGGAGCTCAGTTCTATAAGACCTTTTAGTACCTGAGCACTTTTTCAATCAAGGTAACAAATAATTATCATGGTACATATTAACACCGTATTCTATCTCTTGATGATCACTTCCCTGAGAGTTATAGGCTCAAAATAATTTTATTTTAGTTTCCAATCATTGAAATATAGTTTCACCAAATGTTTGAGCTTTTATAACATCGAGAGTCTATCTTCCCAGTTTGCTGCATCTATTCCTGTTCATTAAGCCAATGACTCATACTTAAATTTTGGTGTAGTAGTCACTTTCTTCTGGAACTAATTTCTACAGTGGGTTAAGGCAATTTGTACTAGCAAAGATGGCAAAACAGGTTTTGAAAAACTCCTTACATGTCAAGAATTCAGTTTTCTTGCACTTAATAGTCCATGGTGCTTCCTGGTTGTTGTGACTCAGGATTAGGGCAGCTCCGTCATATTCAATAAATTGCTTCCAAATCCATACAGCTTGTTGCCTTATGTTTTTGGAAGATGAAAATAGCAAGAAAGTGTTTATATATAAATCATTCATTAAGATATTTTTTCTCATGTTCCGTTGGTTCCAGTTCTGTCAAATGGCCATATCAAACTGTGATGGGAACTTAGAAATGGAAGGAAGCTATGTGTGAACTAGGATCAAAAGCTATGGTGAATGTTACAAATTTAAAAATGCATTGCACTAAAAGATACATTGCCATTAACATCCCTCAAAATACTCCCTCTACTTTTTGAACATATTTGATCCATAGTTCTTGCCACATTCAGAAGTAGTTCTGAAATTCTTCTTTTTTGAGCATTTTGAGTTGGGCTGGCAGGGCTACTTCAATGGGCTGAATCAATTCAAGATGTTTACCTTTCACAGGAAGTTTGATTTGGGGATGTACCAGAAGTCACATTATGCCAAATCCAGCCAACAGGATTAATAAGGACACACATACTTTATGTTTCCACAAGCTTGCCTTTCTCTCTGGTGGCACTTGGCCGAAGCATTCTCCTCACTTTTGCTCACACTTCAGAAGGACACTCATGAAAAAGGGCTTCCAGAACTGCTTCAAAAAGCGGCGAGAATGATGGGGTAAGAGTGTTGGAAGTGAGAGGGAGAATTTCAAGGGTAAATGATGGCAATGTGTCTTTTCCTGTAATAAGCCTTTCTTAAAAAATAAAACTCACTGTATGTCTTGATCGTGTAAGTAGTAGGAGGATAAAAATAAATTCTGGTAAACAACTAGTATTTCTAGTTGTCCACACAACTGTCATGACTCTCCGGCATTTCTTCATGCATGATTTCTTGTCTTAGTACCATTCCTCCCTTGATGAATCACGACACTGCTTTATTTGTACATCTGCAATGACACACACCTTTCTTTACCTGCGCAGCAAATAGTGAGGTCCTTAGACTTGGTGACTTCTGCAAGTGAGCACTCTGGAGCTTTGCCTTCTGTAGGTTGTGTGGTAATGTGCCGGGATAGTCTGTGTGTGGTTGTCAAGGCAAAGCAAAAAAGTTGATAGGTGATGAATGTGTCTTTGTATCACTTCCTCTGAGCATACGGCAATTTAAAACATGCCCCAGCATTATGGTTGAAATTACCTCTTATTGTTTTTTCTTTTCCCTTAGACTTTACTTATAGTGTCTTACTTTCGACCTGCAGTAAAATCCTTCTCTGAGTAATCATTTTATCTAGAATTCTCCCTTCTGTTGGAGTTTGTTTGTTTGGTTTGGTTGTTTGTTTGTTTGTTTGTTTGTTTTTGGTACTGGGGATGGAACTTGGGACCTTGTGCTTGAGAGGCAGGCAGTGGAACCACTGAGCTAAACCCCGACTTCCCTTCCATTGGAATAGTCAACATGAAAAAAAAAGCACAAAGAATGAAATGAATTTTGAAATTTTGAATGTGTGTCCATAATTGCCTGACCCATAAGACAAAGAGAAGTACATCTTCAGAGTATTTAAACATGTCGAAATAGAAACTGGTATTCTGCAGAGACAAACCATGTCAATGTCAGGCTGTTAAAGAAAAAAAATTCACAGTTTTCTTCTGCTGAATCTCACTTCCTCCTTCAGCCCTACCTGAGTCTTGACTAATAAAATCTCTCTTCAAAACTGTGAGGTACATAATACCCTCTGAATGTACTTGACATTTTTCTAAAACATCAAAATTTAGTTTTCCTACTTTCTACTAAAAGAAACTTGTTATTCCCTGTCACTAGTAGAAAATTTTTACTTTGTTGAGATAAAAGGCAATACAATAGTATTTGAGTCATTTTTCTTTCTCTTAAGTATATGTTGACATCACACCACGAATAGAATGACAGGACTTGGGTCCCTGAAACACTGTATGAAAGAGAAAACAAATCTGTCATCTGCAAGAAAAAAATAGCCTTCCCTGTATTAAGCCACTGAGATATACAGATTGGATTGAGACAGCTGTCAAATCACGACATATTTGGACCTACATAAGGACAGACTTTATTCAAAAGAATTACCGAAATAAGTAGAACATTCTGACCTCAGGAAGTGCATGTGTCTCAAAAATCAAAGGCTTTTATAAGTAAAGGTAGGAGACATAGGAAGTTTGTGAAGAGGAAAGCACAATATGAGAGTGAGAAGGTATCAAAATCCAAGCCCTTTAAAAACAGCTTCTTTTCTTCCATCAGTCAACTCTTGTAATGCATAAAGGAGGATGACTCTGCCTTAGTGATAGTTAAAGCAGAAGCAAACCAGAGTTCAGGAGTCTGTTATGGACGCAGTTAGTTAAGTGGGGGGTTAAGTGAAGGGCAGTTGTTAAAAATTGGCCACATTCTATCCTAACAGGATATCTCTACTCCTCTTCACCTATGCTATGAAGCCAGCCAACAAACATGTGGGTACTTTTTCAGCTCCATATTGTACTATTTGTGGGCAGGCTCTGGCTCCTACTGTGGTAGCAGACTAAGAAGCCCAAGCCTTTCTGCGAAATCCTCTTAAGGTAAAGAGCTCGCTTGTCTCCTATTTCTGGGTTACCTCTTCAGAATGATGCTAATCAATAGAAGAAAAAGGTAAGAGACATGTTCACCTAAGAGAGAACCACGACAAAACAGGAGGTAAACAAAACTATTCATGAGCTAAGTGAATCCCCTCTATCCCTGCAGTTCGCGCAAAAACCATGCTTCTTTATCTTGGGCAGACCACACTACGGAATATGTGGCTGTACCACTGAATGCTGCTCACTTTATTAACACAGTTTTCCCTCCTTATACTGTCATGTTATGGGGGCCATCTCAGCTTCCAGGGCAACTACAAGTAGTACCACCAATTAAATAAGATCTGTACTCACTTAATCAGACACTCATGGATTTGACGACAAAACTGAGCTCACTTTTCATTTCCCTCAAATGCAAAACTCTCAGACCTCTTTCTGTTAATGCTGCCTGTATCTTCAGGTGTCACAATGACCAATATTGATTCTTATTTATCAATGCATGTTAACTAAATCCCTCAAATTTTTACTTTTAAATAGTATGTTACTTAAAAAATATTTGGTTCTGGGGATTGAACTTGGGTCCTTGCACTTGCAATGCAGCTGTCGGACCACTGGGCTAAATCCCCGGCCCTATACTTGATGATATTATCTGACTAAAATGTATATTAATTTTTTTGGTGACTGTGAAGCAGTGTAGAGATAGCTTAGTTTTTTTAAAACTGAAAACAAATCTATGTGCTCATATAATGAGCTCTAATTTAACCTTACTAAGTTCTTTATGATTCTAATATTGACATTTAAATTTTAAAATCTCTTTTGGTATATGCATGTATCAGCTGTTTTATTTTCCATCCATGAAAATGAATTAAAAAACTCTAATACAATATAAAATAGTAGCAAGTTAACAATAAAGAGGAAGAACACACCGATTCCTGAAATAACATGGATGAATATTAAGTAATTTGGGTAGAAGTGAAAGAATATAGACAAAAAAAAACCCTGAATGTTTTATGATTTTGTTCACATGGAGAACTGAAAGAGAAAAAAGCCCAGTGATGGAAAACACACTAATGGTTACCAGGGTTGGAAGCTGAAGGAGTAGTAATCTTCAGTGGGAACACATGCACCAGAGGACATTTGTGAAGAGACTATTCTGTAAGTTCTAGGCTATGGTACCTCAATGATTAAAATTCATATCAATGTATACTGCAAGGAGAGAAATATAATGCATAAAATAGAAAAGGACAACTGGGGAACAAGAATGCCTAAAGATAGTAGAGTGGAATATAGACTGTGATATGCGAATCTAAATATACTACAAATATACAACGCAATCACATTGATGAAGCTATGGAGGAAAAGTAGTTGACTCAAGTATCATCAAAAAGCTGTGACTTCACTGGAGATCGTAAATGCTCAGCAATAGTAGTCTTTAGCCTTACAGTATCCCGTGAAATTGTAATTTTTCGAAAATATTTAAGTCAGCTAATTTCCACCAAATCTCTATCAGTGTGGCTACACATACACAAAACATATATGTATATGTTGTCATGTGTATATATAATATTTAGGCAACACAAGTATGCATGAAAATGCAAGTATATACTCACACATACACAGAGATGAATAGATGAAGAAATATGAAACAATTATAGATAGAGTATGTGTGTATACATAAGCATATAGCATGTGGTGTTTTCCAAGCTGTCTCAGATTGTGAAAAGTAACAATACCTCACTAACAACAAGCACATTCAGAACCCACATGTTGGTTTCTCAAACCATCTGCCTCTAAATCGAACAAGATCCTCAGAGAAGTGACTGATTATAGAATTGGTATAGAGAATATTAAAGGTGATTCTTAGGCATCTTATAGTACTGTAAAGAAAGGAAGTGCTCAAAAAGCAAAACAAATGAAAACAAATGATTGAGACTACATTAAAAACACAGGATATAACTGAAAGAACTCTCCAATACTAGACGTGGAATAATTTGAGCAAAAACATAAGTAATGTAATATTACATTAAAATTCAAAATAAAGTTTATATATATATGAATTCATTATGATAGCATAAACTAGTGATTGAACAAATAAATTGGTGCAAGAAAAGCAAATCTTCTATAAAAACATAAGTAATGTATGCAATTATATCTCCCTTCAGAAGATAGAATTCAATTTCTTACCCAATCACAGAGTGTAGGCTGGATTTAGTGATTCTTCTCCAAAAAATAAATTTAAAAAAATAGTAATGGTATTGTAGAGAAACTGGCCACATTACCCAACCAAATGTTGCACGTCAATAGCACAAGTGATATCATACAGATATCATGGAAATGTTTGATATAATGTGACAAAGGCCACTGTCTCTACCGTATTCTTACCACAAATTCATAGTGCAAGACTCAACATGAGAAAATCACCAGAGGTTGCCAATTAGGAGATATTTTATAGATTATCAGACTAGTATTTCTTTGTTTTTACTCATTGAGTTTCTTGGTACATTTTAGGGCTACAGTACAGTTACATTCATTGTTGGGATCTTGTACCGCTACATGACAGGTCTTGGTTCTAATTTTTCCCCTTGTCTCTGCCCTCCCTTCACCCCCTCCTCCCCTCCCGATCTACAAACACTTTAATTCCATCTTTTCATTATCTCACATTTTTTTTCTTTTCCCTATTACCTATCCCCCCTTCCCTACACCTTCAGCCGTTTTCTTCCCATTTCACAATGTCAGTAATCTCATTAGGATCTTATGTACTATTACAGTTTATTCACACCAGAGAAACTATTCGTTATTACACATGTGTGACTTATTTATTTCACTTAGGAGTATATCCTCAATATGTATCCATTTTCTTATGAATGAATCCAATTTCTCATTCTTTATGGCTGAGTAGTATTCCATTTTATAGAAAAACCATATCATCTTTATCCAGTTTCCAACTGATGGGCAAATGGGCTGTTTCCAAGTTTTAGCTATTACAAACTAGGCCGCTATAAACATGGGTGCGCATACATCACTGTTATATGATTCTTTTAGTTGTTTTGGAAAGATACCCAGCAGAGGGAAGGCTGGGTCCAGTGGAACCTCCAGTCCAAGCTCTTTGAGTTATCTCCATATTGATTTCCATAGTGGGTGTACCAGTCTGCACTCCCACCAACAATGGATAAGGGTTCCTTTCTCCCCACAACCCCACCAACATTTGTTGTTGTTTGATTTCTTGATAGCAGCCATTCTTTGTGGGGTGAGGTGGAATCTCAGTGTTGTTTTCATCTGCATCTCTCCAATGACCAGTGATGTGGAACATTTTTATATTTCCTTGCTGCTTTTCCTTGTCTGAGAAATACCTTTTCATTTTTAATGCCCATTTTTGAATCAGGTCTTTATATTTGGGGGTGCTGATTGTTTTGAGTTCTTTGTAAATTCTAGATAATAGTCCTTTGTCTGAGGAGCACCTGGTAAAATTTTTTTCCCCACATTGTAGGTTGTCTCTTAGTTCTGGTGATGGTTTCTTTTGCAGTGCAGAAGCTTTTTAATAAAATGAGATCCCAGTTGTTGATTCTTTCTGCTAGTTCCCGTGCTACTAAGGATTTGTTCATAAAATCTTTTCCTATCCCAATGTCTTCCAGAGTTCTGCCTAACTTATCTTCCAGCAAGTTTAGTGTTTCTGTTTTAATATTTAGATCTTTAATCCACTTGGATTTTAATTTAGTGCATGGTGAAAGATAAGGGTCCAGTTTTAATCTTTGGCAGGTTGAGATCCAGTTTTTCCAACAGCATTTATTGAAGAGGCTATCTTTCCTCCACTGAGGATGGTCAGTTCCTTTGTCAAAGATGAGGTAGCTGAGTACATCTGGATTTGTTTTTGTGTCTTCCAATCTGTTCCACTGATCCTCAAATCTGTTTCTTTGCCAGTACCATGCTGGTTTTATCATGGTGGCTTTGTAGTATAGTTTCAAATTAGGAATAGTTATACCCACTGCCATGTGTCTGTTGCCTAGGATGGCCTTTGCTATTCTAGGTCTCTTATTTTTCCAAATGAATTTGTGGATTCTTTTTTCTAGTTCTGTGAAATATAGTGTTGGAATTTCAATTGATATTGCAATGAATCTGTATAGCAGTTTTAGTAGTATGGCCATTTTCTCTATGTTGATTCTTCCTACCCAGGAGCAGGGGATGTCTTTCCATTTTTTTATATCCTCTTTAATTTCTTTTTTCAGAATGCTATAGTTTTCAGTGTAGAGATCTTTTGCTTCTTTTGTTAGATTGATTCCTAGATACTTCATTTTTTTGGATGCTATTGTAAAAGGAATTTTTTCCCTTATTTCTTTCTCAGTGAATCTGTTATTTGTGTATAAGAAGGCTATTAATTTTTGGGTGTTGACCTTGTATCCAGCTACTCTACTGAATCTGTCAATAAAGTCTACAAGCCTTTGTGGAGATTTTTGGGTCTTCAAAGTATAGTAACATATCATCAGCAAATAATGACAGTTTAAGTTCCTCCTTTCCTATCTTTATTGCTTTAATTTCTTTCTCTTGTCTAATTGCTGTGGCTAATGTTTCCAGAACTATATCAAAGAGTGGTGATAGTGGGCATCTTGTCTTGTTCCTGATTTCAACGTGAAGGTTTACAGTTTTTGGCCAGGTAATATGATTTTGGTTGTTGGTTTTTCATAAATAGCCTTTATGAAGTTGAGATATAGACCAACTATTCCAATTTTTTGGAGGGTTTTTATCATGAATGGGTGTTGAATTTTGTCAAGTGATTTTTTCTGCATCTATTGAGAGGATCATATGGTTTTGTCCTTGACTTTGTTCATATAGTGTATTACATTTGTTGACTTACGAACCATCCTTGCATCCCTTGAATAAATCCGACTTGGTCAGGATGTATGATCTTCTTGATAATCCTCTGTATTCTGTTTGCTAGTATTTTATTAAGGATTTTTGCATCTGTATTGATTAAGGATATTGGCCTGTAGTTCTCTTTTTTAGTTGCATCTTTTCCTGGTTTGGGAATCCAAGTGATACTTGCTTCCAGGAATGAATTTGGAAGTATAGCTTCCCTTTGAGTTTCATTCAAAAGTTTGAAGAATAAAGGCAGCAGTTCTTCTCTAAATGTCTTCTAAAATTCAGCAGTGAATCCATCCAGGGCCTGGGCTTTTCTTTGTTGGTAAATTGTTAATTACTTTTTCGATTTCACTGACTGTAATTGGGGTGTTTAAAATGTTTTTATCTTCTTTGTTCAACTTTGGTAATTCATAAGTACCTAAGAATATGTCCATTTCTTCTGTGTTTTCCATTTTATTGGAGTACAGGTTTTCAAAGTAGATATTAATGATATTCTGGATTTCTGTTGGATCTGTTGTGACTTCATCTTTTTCATTCCTTATTGCATGGATCTGAGCCTTTTCTTTCTTTCTTTTTTTTGATAAGATTAGCTAAGGGTTTGTCTATTTTATTCTTTCAAAAAACTAACTCTGTTTCATTTAGTTTTTGTATCATTTTCTTAGTTTCCATTGCATTGATTTCTGCTCGAATCTTTATAATTTCCTCTTATTTGACTTTCGGTTTTTCTTGCTCTTGTTTTTCTAGGAGTCTAAAATTCATCATTAGGTTGTTTATATAAGCTCGCTCTGTTTTCCTAGTGTGGGCATTCAGTGGTATGAATTTTCCCCATAGACTGCTTTCATTGTGTCCCATAGAATTCCTGTATGTTGTACTGGCATTTTCATTTATTTGTAAAAACTGTCTAATTTCTTCTTTAATTTCCTCTGTGATCCATTGATTTTTCAGGAGAGTGTTGTTCATTTTCCATGTGCTTGTGAAGTTCCTACAGTTTCACGTGCTATTGTTCTCCAGCTTGATTGCACTATGATATGATAATATACAGGAGATAACTTCAATTCTTTTGCATTTATTCAGACCTGTTCTGTGAGCTAGTATGTGGTCTATCTTGGAGAATGACCATGTGCAGCTGAAAAGAATGTATATTCTGACTTCGTGGGGTGGAATACTGTATAGACATCTATTAAGTCCATGTGTTCCAAAGCTTGGTTCAGTTCTAGTATTTCATTGTTGATTTTCTGCCTAGATGATCTGTCAATTTGTGATAGTGGGGTATTTAAATTCCCCATACAATTGTATTAGTACTTAATTGGTTTTTCATGTTACTTAATATTTGTTTTATATATTTGAGGGCATTTATGTTTGGTGCATATATGTTTATGATTGTCATCTCTTCCTCTTGAATTATTCCCTTTACAAGGATGTAGTGGCCTTCTTTTCTCTCTTAATGAGTTTTGGTTTGAGATTTACTTTCTCTGTTAATAAGATTGCTACCCCTGCTTTTTTCTGGGGTCCTGACAAGTGAATTGTTTTCCATCCTTTCACTTTAAGTCTATGGGCTTCTTTTTGCAATAAGTGTGTTTCTTGTATACAACATATTGTTGGATTTTGCTTCTTAATCCATTCTGCCAATCTGTTTCTCTTGATTGGTGAATTGAGGCCATTAACATTGATGGTTACAACTGATATGTTTTGACTTATTCTTGTCATGTTGTTGTCCTTTTGTTGACTCTTTTTACTTTTTCTCCCCTCTCCTTTTAGTTTCTTGCCTTGCCTGTTTGATTTGCTCTATTGGGCCTCGTGGTATTGTGACCTTCAATGTCCTTTTCTAGGATATTGTTTAGAATATCTTGTAGTGCTGGTTTGGTGTTCATGAAGTTTCTCAGGTGTTCTTTGTCATGGAAGTATTTTATTTCCCCATCCATTTTGAAAGAGAGTTTTGCAGGATACATCAGTCTAGGTTGGAGGTTGTCTTCTTTTAGAACTTGAAATACCTCACCTCAGGCTCTCCTTGACCTAAGGGTCTTTGTTGAAAAGTCTGCTGTGTTTCTAATGGGCTTTCCTTGGCATGTGATTTGTTGTTTTTTTTTTCCTACTGCTTATAGTACTTGTTCTTCTGTTGGATTTCTGGAATTTTGATTATTATATGTCTAGGTGCAGATTTTTTTATTCGTGTCTAGTTGGAGTTCTATATGCCTCACTTATCTGTATGTCAAATTCTTCCCTTCTGTTTGGGAAGTTTTCTGTCATTAATTCTATGAAGAACTTTTTTACGTCATTGTATTTTCTCCTGTTATTTCATGGATTCCTATTAGTCTTATGTTATTCTTCTGTACATCATCTAGAAGTTGTTGGATCAATTTCTCATGATCCCTTACTGTTTTTAAGAGAAGTCTCTTTTCACAATCACTGACTGCAATACTATCTTCTATATCTGAAATTCTATCTTCACAATCTTTTATTCTGTTGCATACACTTTCAATAGAGTTTTTAATCTCCTGGCTATCTGTTTGAATCTGTTTTATGGATTCCATTTCTTTCCTCAGTTGGGCATTCATTGTTTCCATTTCTTTCATATGCTGAGCCTTCATGGCTTCTATCATGGTCCTGAGCTCATCTATTTTTTTCTCAGTTTCTGTTCTAGAGTCTCGAATCATGACTTCCATTTTGCTCACCATCTCTATGGTTATCTGGGAAATTATTTCTGTTTTGAATTTTCCTAGAGCCTGATTGATCTGTTTTGTTACCTCCTCTGCTATGGGTCCAGGGTGATCTGCTGATTCACTATCAGACTTTTCATCCTCATTTGCCCTACTGTTTGCCTTTTGTGAACTGGAAGTCTGTCTTTGTGTCTTGCTTGTTTTCTCATTTTTATTCTTATTGTTGGGTTGTTCTTGGTTTAATTTCTGGGTTATTACTTAAATCTTCCTGATCTAGTTGCACTTTAGCTTTTCAATCTCTAATGACTCATAGACATCCTCATTTTTATAATATCGGAGAAAATAACTCACTAAATCAATCACAATCCTTTATCCAAATTGATACATTCAAAAGCCCAGTAGTATCAAGCACAGATTGTAAATTGACCACTTGTGGTAGTCACTAATATAGCACCTTTAAACCATGTGAATTAAATTAATATCAAGAAGCAGCCCAAAATATGTTTGCAGTGAATACACTTCAATATGCTTTTCAGTATAGCATCTTTATCATTTAGGATGGGGACTTAGACCGAGTTAGGATGAGAGGAGTAGATAAATGAAAAAATTGTAGAAGGATTCAAGTGAAGCCAGAGGACATAGAATGACCATACAATCTTTACGAATCTATTAACTTCAGAGGGGATAGACAGAGTGCAGGAATTAGGACAAGAACATATCCCCTTAACAGTAACAGGGGCTTTGTTTCCCTTGAAGCTACTGAGCCATGAGTGAGGTAAAATGACAGGAGTAAAGAACATAAACAAAAAAGAAAAAATGATAAAAGAAGAAGTCAAAGTTAGGGCAGGAGCAGGAATAGGAAGGGAAATGAGGGATAATATGGTGGAGCAAGAGACTGAGTTGGTGAAAGAGGACAGAAAGAAAAGGAAATTGCAGGGTGGAATGAGGAAAAGAAAAAAAAAGAATTTGAAGCGCCTCTTTCAGACTATGTCTCTGCTGTCATAATATACCATATGCACAGACATGTGCAGAACCAAGTCCCCTGATCTCACCTAGCCAATGGCAGATTTCCATGACTCAGACTGACCTCAGGCCACAAGGCCCAAATTGAGTTTCTCAAACTGCAGGGTTGAACTCCACTCAGTTCTATTACAGTTTTCCCCCACTCTCTCTTTAAAGATGTTCAAAGTTGGAAGCTCAGAAAAATACCCATTATGACCACCTATGCCTCTGCAGAGTGGGTCCAAGTACTGGCCCAATGAGGAGGTTTGAGAGCAGAGGGGGGGTAGGTCGTGGGGGTGTTTCAAGGGCACCCGCGTGGCTACCTTCCTTGATGGAGCTGGTGGTGCGGGGTTGGGGAAATTCATGGACCCGCCGTGTGAGCCCAAGCAGGTGGTGAGAGATATCCCCAGGTGGCCTTCGTTGCTGGAGCTGGGGGTGTGCAGTCGGGAGAGGTCGTGGACCCCTATGCTCAAATCTTCAATTTAGTAGTTCATAACAAAAAAGTAATACTATAAGCTATTTTCCATTATCCCCTACATGCACATTATCCAATGCCATAGCAAAATGCTGACCAAAGATCCATGTAGAATTATTTGTAAAAGGAAAATTGGTCAATTGTATAGCTGTGGAATACAGAGGACTTCAAATGTCCACGTTAAGATGTACTGTAAATGCAAAATAAACAGCATCATTTTGAAGACATGTTATGAAAAAAGAAGGTGAAGTATCTCTTTAATGTTTTTATAGTGAGATCCAAAGGCCTGCCATACCATTGGTAAGTGCACGCAGATCCAAGGGAGGAACTGTGTGGACCAGAGTAGTACAGCTGCAGGCAGATCCCAGCCAGGTTTCTACCCTTACCACAGAGGCCAGACTCACCTGCCCAAGCCAAAGCCTGGCCCAGAAAAGAGATGCACAGGCACACAAGCAACAGTCAGAGGCTTGCCCAGATACCAATGATAAGTGTGTGGAGACCCTAGCCAGAAGCCTAAACAGACAACAGGAACTGGGGTATGCAGCCCCAGCCAAAGGCCCTCCCAGATAATAGATACACAGGGCCCCCAGGGAAAGGCACACCTAGGTACCATCCCAAGTGTACACAGGCCCCTGCCACAAGCCTGCTCAGAAAGGTCAGCTCAGGTATCCAGAAAGCCATCATTCCAAACCCAGGAATTGGTGTACTGGTGAGCAGCAGACTAAAGGCTGCTTGGTGGCTTCCTGAGAACTGAATACCACTAGGTGAGCAAAAAGTCACCTTAACAAAGGCACAGCAGGCTGCATCTGTTGAAATGAGAAGACATGTAAATAACTCTCAAAAATCAGACTTCCAGATCACCTAAGGCAACCCCAAAGGGAAACAAGATGGAATAATCTGATACTCAACCACCTGGACTCCCTGAACTGGCAACGAATGAGGATCTAGAAAAAAATGAAGCTAAAAATAATTTCTCAGATAACAGCAGAGACTGTGCCCACAGTGCAAGACAGGATTAATAAATCTAGAGTGGACACAGATTTTTAAAAAATAGAGGAGCTGAGAAACATGATGGAATCCCAACATAGGAAAGAAATGGAATCTTTAAATTAGATACAAATAGATTTCTAGGAAATTAAAAACTCCATTGAAAGTTAACCAAGCAGAACTTAGCCAGTGCAAGGAAAGAATTTCAGATATTAGAACATAGGATAGCATTTAGCGACCCGGAAAATAAAAATTTCTTAAAAATAGTAAGGGACCATGAGAAATTAACCCAGCAGCTGCTAGACAATGCAAAGAAGAGTAAAACTGATCAGACTCAATGAAGAAACAGGAGAGAATGCAGATGACATTAAAAAAAAAGTTCACAGAAGTAATGACAGAAAACTTCCCAAATAGGGGAAAAGAACTTGATATACAGATAAGTGAGGCATATAGTACTCCAAATGGCCACTATAAGAAAAAATCTACACATAGGCATATAACAGTTAAAATTCCAGAAAACCAACAGAAGAACAAAATTCTACAAGCAGGTAAAGAAACATTCAAATACAAAGGAAAGCCTATCAGAATCACAGGAGATTTCTCAACACAAACCCACAAGGCAAGAAGAGCATAGAGTGATATATTTCAATCCCTAAAGGAAAACAACCCAGATTGATGTACCCTGCAAAACTATCTTTCAAAATTCATGAAAGAAATAAGATACTTTCATGACAAATAGCACCTTAGGAACTTCATAAGTACCAAAACAGCATTTCAAAAATTTTAAACAATATACTAGAAAAAGATAATGAGGATCACAGCCCCAGGAAGCCCAGCAGAATGAATCCATCAGGCACGACAAGAAATTAAGTGCAAAGAGTGTGAATCCAATAAAAAGAAAAAGTTATGAAAGGATAAGTCAGTACATATCAGTTATAACCATCAATGTCAATGGTCTCAGTTCATCAATTAAAAGAAATCAACTGTCAGTCTGGGTCAAGAAGAAAAATCCAACAATATGCTGCATATAAGAAACACACTTAATTAAAAAAGAAACTCATAGACTGAAAGTTAAAGTGTGGAAAACAATACTCCATGTGACAGACCCCCCCCCAAAAGCCAGCAGGAGTAGCTATTCTCTTTGCAGATCAAATGGATTTCAAACCAAAACTGATAAAGAGAGACAAAGAAGAACATTACATCCTTGGAAAGGGAACAATTCAAAAGGAAGAAATGACATTCATTAATATATATGCATCAAATACTATTGTGCTCAATTATATAAAACAAATACTAAGGGACATGAAAAATCATATAAGCAATAATACAGTAGTAGTTGGGTACCTCAATACTCCACTATCACAAATAGATAGATAAACCTGACAAAAAATAAAAATGAAATACTAGAACTCAATCAAACTCTTGAACAAATGAAATTAACAGATGTTTACAGAGTGTTTTACCCCACAAAATCAGAATACACATTCTTTTCAGCTACACATGGATTGTTCTAAAAAATAGACCACATACTTGTTCATAGAACATGTTTAAGTAAGTGCAAAGGAATTGAAGTTATACCCTATATATTATCAGACCATAGTGCCATGAAATTGGTGATCAATAGCAAAAGAAACCACAAGAATTTCATAAACCCATGGAAATTGAACAAAACATTTCTGAATAACCAATGGGTCACAAAAGAAATTAAAGAAGAAATCAGACAGTTCCTACAATTAAATGACAATGACAATAAAACATATCAGAATCTACTGGACACAATGAAAGCAGTCTTACAAGGGAAATTCATGCCAGTGAATACTCTTACTAGGAAAACAGATCCAGCTCAATTACACAACCTGATGCTGAACCTCAAGCTTCTAGAAAAAGAAGAGCAGGGCAAACCAAAAACTCAGACAAGGCAGGAAATTATCAAGTTCAGGGCAGAAATCAATGCAATGGAGACGACGAGAACAATACCAAAAATGAATGGAGCCAAGAGTTGATTCTTTGAAAGAATAAACAATATTGATAAACCCTAAGCCATCCCTATAAAAAAAAGAATGAAAAGGCCCAAATCCATGCCATTAGGAATGAAAAGGGTAAAATTACAATGGACCCAGCAGAAATCCAGAGGATCATCAATACCTATTTCAACAAACTTTCGAGCTGGAATTTAGCTCAGTGGTTCTGCCACCTGCCTTGCAAGTGCAAGGACCTGTGTTCAATCCCAGGTACCAAAAAAAAAAAAAAAAAAAAAAAAAAAAAAAAAAAAAAAAGAATAAGAAGCTTTACACCAATAGATGGGAAATACACAAGAAATGAACAGATTTGTAGATATGTGTGAATTACTAAAGTTGAACAGTGACCCAAAAATTCTATATGACCCAATATCAAACAATGAAATTGAAAATGTAATGAAAAACTTAGCAACTAAAAATCCGGGTCCTGATGGCTTCACTGCTGAAATCTACAAAACATTTAGAGAGGAATTACTATCACTCCTGTTTCAACTCTTCACTGAAATTGAAAGTGAAGCAATACTACCAAATTCATTCTTGGAAGCAAACATCACCATCATCCCCAAAGCAGAGAAAGATTCAACCCAAAGAGACAGTTATAGGCCAGTTTCACTAATGAACATAGATACAAAAATCCTTAATAAGATACTGGCAAATCAGATGCAGAAGATCATCAAGAAGACCATACACCCTGACCAAGTGGGATTCATCCTAAGGATGCAGGGATGGTTCAACATACAGAGATCAATAAATATAATACACTATATTAATAGAACCAAGGGCAAAAACCATATGATCATCTCAATAGATGCAAAAAAAGCATCCCAAAAAATCCAACACCCATTCATAATAAAAAATAACCTACAGAAAATTGGAGCAGATTGTCTTTAACTCAATCTGATAAAAGTCATCTATGAAAAACCAAGAGCCAATATCATACTTAAATGGTCAAAAACTGACATCCTTCATGCTAAAAACCGAAACAAGATAAGGATGACCACTTTCACCACTCCTATTCAATATAGTTTTGGAAACATTAGCCATAGCAATTAGACAAGAGAAAGAAATAAAAGGGATAAAGATAGGAAATTAAGAAGTCAAATTCTCATAATTTGCAAATGACATGATACTCTATGTAGAAGACCCCAAGAACTGAACCAGAAGTCTTCTAGACTTAATAACCAAATTCAGCAAAGTAGCTGGATCCAAGATCAACACACAACAATCAATAGCTTTGCTGTACATGAAAAATAGACTCACAGAGAGAGAAATGAGTCAAGAATTACTTTCACAATAACATAAAAAAATAGAATCACCTAGGAATCAACCTAATGTAAGAAATCAAAGACCTCTACTATGAAGACTACAGTGTTCTGAAAAAAGAGATAGGAGAGGTTATCAGAAAATGGAAAGACATCCCTTGCTCCTGAGTAGAAAGAATCAACATAGTGAAAATGTCCATACTTCCAAAACAGCTATATAGATTCAATGCAATCCCAATTGAAATCCCAGCCGCATACTTCACATACCTTGAGAAAATAATCCAAAAATTCATTTGGAACAAGAAGAGACCTAGAATAGCAAAAACAATTTTTGGAAAAAAAGAGAAGGTAGGGGGTATCATAATCCCCAATTGGAAACTATACTGCAGAGCTATTGTGATAAAACAGCATGGTACTGGCAAAGAAACAGACCTGAGAACCAGTGGAAAAGATTAAAAGATGCAGAAACAACTCCAGGCACACTCAGCCACCTCATCTTTGACAAAGGAGCCAAACACCCTCACTGGAGGAAAGATACCCTCCTTAACAAATGGTGCTGAAAAAACTGGGTTTCAACTTCCCAAAGATTAAAACTAGGCCTATATCCCTCACCATGCACTAAACTAAAATCAAAATGTATTAAAGATCTGAATATTAAAACAGAAACATTAAACTGCCTAGAAGCAAGGTTAGGTAAAACTCTTGAAGATATTGGCAGAGGAAAGGGTTTTATGAACAAAATCTCAGTTGCCCGTGAATTAGAACAAATAATCAATAAGTGGGATGCCCTCTTATTAAAAAACTTCTCTGCAGCAAGAGAATTGAACAACCCTGTGAAGATACAACCCATAATGTGGAAAAAACTTTTCTCCTGCTCTTCCTCAGAGAAAGGTCTATGATCTAGTCTCTACAAGAATTTGAAAAAATCAGACATCCCAAATTTAAAGACCTAATCAAAAAATTGGTATCTGAAATGGACAGACATTTCTCAGACAAAGAAGTAGAAATAGCAAATAAACATATGAAAAATGTTCAACATTACTGGTCATTTGAGAGATGAAATGAAAACAGCACTGAGATTCCACCTTGCTCTAGAAAGAATGGCTGCTATCATGAAATAAACCAATAACAAATGCTGGCAGGAACCCTGCTCCACTGCTGGTGGGAGTATAGACTGGTATAACCACTGTGGAAATCAGTATAGAGATACCTCAAAGAACTAGGATCGGAGGTCCCATTTGACCCACCTATCCCTCTGCTGGGTATCTTCCCCGTGAATTAAAATTATCATACCATATTGACATATGTACACCCATATTCATAGCAGAACATTTTGTGATAGCTAAAAGTTGGAAGCAGCCCAATTGCCCATCATTGGGAGACTGGATAAAGAAAATGTGTCTGTGTGTGTTGCTTTTATAAAATGGAATGCTGCTCAGCCATAAAACTAGAGACATTTATAGCTAAATGGATGCATTGAGGTGGTACTCTTAAGTGAATAGGACACATATGTGTAAATACTGAATAGATTCTCTAGTGTGAGAAACTGGAAGTGTAAATAAGTAGTAAAAGTTATCATAGATAATGTGAAATAGGAAGAAAAGGTGCAAATGTTAAGGGAAAATTAGAGGGATAGGGGAAACTAAAGAAGGGAATGGAATTAATATAAGAAAAAGAAAAAATGGAAACAAAGTGTAGATAGGAAGGGGTGGAAAGGTTGAAGGGAGAGTAGGGGAATGGGGAAAAAAGCGCCAAGATGGATTGTGTAAAAGTGCAAATTATTGTACTTCTTAAATGTACCAATAAAATTAATTAAAATATTTTAGTGTTGAGTACATGTGTGAAATGTTAAAATTTAGAATAAATTGTGTTTGAAAACTATATTATCGATAATTCCATCCATTTCATTTTACCTTTTAATGTTGCATTTAGAAAATTTAGAACTACATATGAGGCTTTCTTATATTACTATTAGAAATTGTTATGTTACACTAGTTTAGGGCATTTCAAATAAGTATTTTAATATTGTTTACTTGCTCTCTCCTTTTGCTTCATTTTTCTAAACTAAATAACTGTTTTAAAAGAGGTGGATTATAGTAAAGCGTCTTAGAGGGTTCCTCATTAGCTAGGAATGTTTTCGAAGTTCAAATCCACTGCCATTTTGTTTTAAATATCTAAGTATGATATGAGTAATTTTTATTATCTGCCCTTGGCATTATTGGTAATTGTCAACACGTATTTAAGACAAGTCACTTAGGCAAGTGGTGGAAACACAGGGTAGATATTTCATCTTTTCATTTCCTACTATAATTTTTCCGCCTTTTCAATTAGCACAAGCAATCTTCTTGATATAGTAGCAGCCTAACTTGACTGCATATGCTAACTGATGATATGAATTCAGATTGTGAGATTTCCTTTTGAGACTAAATTACCTTTGAAATTCTCCAGCTGAAACAGCATGATTTACTTTTGTACTCTGTTCTTCACCTGGATTCTTAGTGATACAACTTCTTCTCAAGAAAAGTGCATCTTAATGGCTTTGTGGTACTAACTGAGTCCAATATCAACAAAAATGAAGAATGATTTCTTGTTGTCGCCCACTCTGCCATTCATTTAGCTGTCTTCAGACACTGTATGCAGAAAGGATCAGGACCGCTAGTGACATTTTTTCTTGTTAATTGTCTTAAACTGGAGGTTTGTTTGAAAGTTGAGATTTTCCTCCAGATTGATAAAGCTTGTAGTTAAAAGTATTCTATGAGACCCAGCAAAATTAGCTACCTTGACTAGGTATACCACTATCCTCCAAGTCATAGTCTCCTCTAAAGTATCCCACAGATCAACAAAGACTGCAGTATATCGAGAAGCCCGAGGAAAAGTGAAATGTTTCACTTATTATCTAGATATTTGATTCACTCTGCTATTAGAATTTATTCACAAATGTACAATTCCATGGATAATGGGTGAAGTTTAGGTTTCACTTATTAATTTGGCCCCACCTAGCTCCAGTCATGAGGTTATTATGAGTTGACCCCTTTTTAAGAACGAAAATTCAAAATATTAACATCATCTATGTTAAATGTTCACAGTTTCATATTAATATAAGCGACTGCATGCCTAAATAAATCCAAAGTGTGTACTTTCAAATCAGGTTAAGTCACTTTAAATGCTCTGTGCAGTCATTCCAGGAAATTACTGAGCATGTCATATCATATCTGAAAATGTGTACTAAGTATCTAATATGAGTATTTGATAAGCCTTTGAGCATTATGTAGTAAGCTAGTGGGTTTTCCAAAGCTGGCTATATTCTATCATTCCCCCTATTTAATCATTTTTAAATTGAACTGAGATATTAAACCTTACATTTCAACACCGTGTGTGTGTGTGTGTGTATGTGTGTGTGTGTGTGTGTACACTTTATTGGTACATTTTAGGCCTGCAATATAATGACATTCATCATTGGAGATTTGTACCTTTACATAATGTATCTTGATTCTTTAATATCTTTTATGTATATGGAGCTATGAGTTACATAACACATGACTCAGACATTTAAAGTAAGCAATTGAATTTTTTTAGCTTATACCCTAACTTATGTAATCATAGTACCACGTGTCAGTCACATATCATCCTCCTAAAACCCAAAACCTGAAAAATCAATACCTGTTTTTATTGTCCTGATTTGAACTTGGGGTCTTCAAACTAAACTAATCCCCAGGCCTTTTTTATATTTTTACTGTAAGATAGGGTTATGTTGAGTCCCTCAGTTGTCCAGACTGGGCTCAAATTTATCATACTCACGCCTCAGTCTTTTGAGTACCAGAATTGGTGATTTGTGCCATCACACCCAGGACAATTTATTTGTAACAAATTGGTCTATTTGGAACTTTTCATATAAATGGCATCATAAAATAGATGGCCTTGTGGTCTGGATTCTGTTATTTAGCATGTTTTCAAAGTTCATCTATGTTATGCTATAAAGCAGTACTTTATTTATTTTATAAAAAATAGTGTTCCATTGAATTGATGTGCAAATTTTGTTTATCCACTGATAAGTTTGCGGACATTGGATTGTTACCATTTTCAGTTAATCGTAAATAATTACTGCTATGAACATTCATATGTAAGCCTTTCAAGGTACATTAGATTTTATTTATTTTGTTTATATATCAAGGAGAATTGTTCAAGCCCATGAAAGCATGAAAGCATTATATTTAACATTTTGGAAAGCTCTCAGATCGTCTTCCATAGTGGATCCACCATTTTATATTTCCATCAAAAATATATAATTTTTCTAATTTCTCCATACTATAGACAACACTTGCTATTTTACACTTTTTAAATTTAGGCCCTCCTAATATTCTGATACTGTATCTCATTTTTAATATAAATGTAAATTTTTGTGCATATTAATTTTACAATATATTGGGTTTCATGTGGCATTTTCATACATGTGTGACATAGATCATTGTGATTTGGATTTACATTTTGTTGAATAATTATGCTTATCATGTCTTTTTTAATTAAATTGAATTTATTGGTACATTCTAGGTAGACAGTACAGTGATATTCATTACTGGGATCTTGTACCTTTCCATGCCTGGTCTTGGTTCTCAATTTTTCCCTTTGTCCCCACCCTCCCTTAACCCCCTCCTCCCCTCCCCACCTTCAAACACTTTAATTACATTTTTACATTTTCTCATATTTTTTTCCTTTTCCCTCATTCCCCTTTCCCTTTCCTTCTCACTGTCCCTATACCTTTGGTCCTTTTCTTATCATGTTTTTATGTGCTTTTTGACTAGTAATATTTTTAAAAAATGTATGTTCAAATTCTTTACTGTTTTAAAGTTTTTTTTCTTTTCATTATAGAATAATAGTTTTATATATGTATATATAATGGTATTATATATGTATGTATAGTGTTATATATGTGTATAGATTAAATATTATTTATCAAGTATATGGTTGGCAAAACTTCTCTTCCATCATGTAAATGTTTTTCTTGTGATTATCCTTTGGATGACAAAGGTTCTAAATTTTTATGAAATACAATTTACTTATTTTTTCTATTGTCATTTTTGTTTTTGTGCCATATTTATGAAATCATAACTAACTCAAAGTCACAGACTTACTCTGTTTTCAAATAAGAGTTTTATAGCTTTTATAGTTTTCATAATTAGGAATTTCATATATTTGAGTTAGTTTTTTATATATGAGATAAGGTTCCATTTTCATTCTTTTAAAGTTGAACTTTCTATAAATCATTTTATAAAAATATTTTACCTCCTTCTCTTAAATTGCCTCAGCATCATTACCAAAGATAAACTGACTATGAAATTAAGGGTTTATTTTTGATTGTCAATTATATTCCATTGATCTATATGTCTATACATGCCAGTCTGATATAGTCTTGATTACTAGAGCTTTGTCCCAAGTTTTGAAATCAGAAAATATGAATCACACAACCTTGTTCTTTTTCAAGATACCTTGACTATTCTAGATCTCTTGATGTGGTAAACAGAATAATAACCCTTCATAGACATTCTAGTCCTCAGAACCTATGAATGTGTCACAATATATGGCAAAGGAGAGTTCAAATGTGTTAATTCCAAGTTCCTTGAAATAGATTATCTAGTATTATTAGGGGGTACTGAATATAATCACCAGAAAACTTATAAGCAGGAAGCAGTAGAGGAAAGATACAAAGGAGTTGTAACAACAAAACAGAAGTCAGAGCCACACAATGAGCTCGCCCTTGCCCCAGCCTGCATCCAGTGGACCAGTGAGGACTGGTGAGCCGCGTTGGCACCTTTGCATCATAGACCCCCCACCCCCACCATGTGCTCTCGGGCCTCCTGATTGTGCCAGTTCCTGGATCCACTCTGCGGAGCCACAGGTAGTCATAAAGTTCATTTTACTGAGCTCCAGAAGATAGAACAGAAGTGAACAACTGCAATAAAGGCACATCAGACCTCCATAGTTCATAAGCTGAAGGGATCACCACCTTCCATGAGAACTTTGACTATCTTCAGCGAAAGGGTAGAGGGAATCTGTATAGAACCTTGCAGATGTCAACTCTGCAGGAGGTCAGGGAGCTCCATTTGGGCCTTGCAGCCAGAATTCAGCTGGGATCTCAGGCGTCTGCTATCGACTAGCTGAGACTAAAGGACTTAGTTCTGTACATTGCTGCTGACATTATCTATTGTGACAGCAGAGATATACCCTGAAAGAGGCTCTTCAAATTATTTCTCTTAATTATTTTCCTCATTTCATTCTGAAAAGTCTTTTTACTGTTTTCTTTTTCCCACTCAGTCTCTTTTCTCCCATATTATTATTCATCTCTTTTTATATTTCTGTTCCTGCCCTAATTTGGATTTCTTCTGTTTTATTTTTCTTCTTTCCTTCTTTCCTTTTCATCTTTCTTTTTTCTTCACTCAACACTTACCAGTTTCAAAGGAAAGTGAGTCCCTATCACTATTAAGTAGTTCTATTCTTTTCCTTGTTCTTGCACTGTGTCTTTCCCTCTTGTCTTCACAGTTAACTAAATTTTGTGTGGTCATCCTGTGTCCTCTGGCTTCACTTGAAAACTTCTCCTATTCTTCTACCTATCTATTCCTCTCTTCCTAAATCCATCTAAGTTCCCATCCTAAAGGGTAAGTTTGCTATATTAAAAAATTTCCTCACTATAAACCTATTTTACACTGCTCCTCAATTTTGATTTAATTCACATGGTTTAAAAGAGATAGATTAATAACTAGAACAAATAGTCAATTTTAAAGGAACATAAATATCTACTTTGAGAATCTGTACTCTAATAAAATGGAAAACACAAAAGAAAAGGACAGATTTCTAGATACTTATGAATTACCAAAGATGAACAAAGAAGACAAAAAATTTAAAACACCCCAATTACAATCAGGGAAATTGAAAGTGTAATTAAAAGTTTACAAAGGAAGAAAAGCCCAGGTCCTGAAGGATTCACTGCTGAATTTTAGCAGACATTTAGAGAAGAATTACTGTCATTACTCTTTAAACTTTTCAATGAAATTGAAAGAGAAGTGATACTTCCAAATTCATTCCTGGAAGCAAGTGTTACTTTGATTCCCAAAACAAGGAAAGAGGAGCCAACAACAACAACAAAAAGGGAACTATGGTCCAATCTCCCTAATGAACATAGATGCAAAAATCCTTAATAATGTACTGGCAAACAGAATACCAAGGGTCATCAAAAAGATCATACCCCCTGACCAAGTCGGATTTATTCCAGTGATGCAAGGATGGTTCAACATATGTAAATCAATAAATATAATACACTGTAGTAACAGAGTCAAAGACAAAAACCATATGATCATCTCAATAGATGCAGAAAAAGGATTTGACAAAATTCAATGGCCATTCATGATAAAAACCCTGTGGAAAATTGGAATAAATGATCTTCATCTAAACTTAATAAAGGCTATCTATGAAAAACCAGCAGCCAACATCATATTACATGGCCAAAACCTTAATACCTTCACGTTAAAATCAGGAACAAGACAAGGATGCCCACTATCACCACTCCTGTTCAATATAGTATTGGAAAAATTAGCCACATCAATTAGACAAGAGAAAGAAAGCAAGAAAGATAGGAAAGGAAGAAATTAAACTGTCATTATTGGCTGATGATATGATACTTTCCATAGAAGACCCAAAAAACTCTGCCAAAAGACTTCTAGACTTAATTGAAACTTTCAGCAGAGTAGCTGGAAACAAGGTCAACACTCAAATATCAATTGCCTTCTTGTACACAAATAACAGGCTCACTGAGACAGAAATTAGGGAAAAAATTCCTTTCACAATAGCATCCCAAAGCATGACGTATCTAGAAATCA
This sequence comes from Fukomys damarensis, assembly GCF_012274545.1. NCBI lineage: Eukaryota > Metazoa > Chordata > Mammalia > Rodentia > Bathyergidae > Fukomys > Fukomys damarensis. The sequence goes on along the minus strand of NW_022900951.1, from coordinate 120,991,956 downwards.
TTCTAACGAAAGAAGCAAAAGACCTCTACACTGAAAACTACAGCACTCTGAGAAAAGAGATCAAAGAGGATATAAGAAAATGGAAAGATATCCAATGCTCCTGGGTAGGAAGAATCAACATAGTGAAAATGGCCTTACTACCAAAACTGCTATACAGATTCACTGCAATTCTGATGGAAATTCTAATAGTATATTTCACAGAACTAGAGAAAATGATTCAAAATTTCATTTGGTACCAGAAGAGGCCTAGAATAGCAATAGCCATTCCAGGAAATGGACACATGGCAGGGGGTATAACAATTCCCATCTTGAATCCATATTACAAAGCCACTATGATAAAAACAGCATGGTACTGGCAAAGAAAAAGACCTGAGGATCAGTGGAATAGGTTGGACGATACAGAAACAACTCCAGGTGTACTCAGCTACCTCATATTTGACAAAGAAGCCAACCATCTTCACTGGAGGTAAGATATTTTCTTTAATAAATGGTTTTGGAAAAACTGGATTTCAAGCTGCCAAAGATTAAAACTAGATCCTTATATTTCACCTTGCACTAAACTAAAATCCAAGTAGATTAAGGATCTAAATATTTAAAAAGAACCACTAAATTTGCTGGAAGATATATTAGACAGAACTCTTGAAGACATTGGCATAAGAAAAGACTTTATGAACAAATCCTCAGTAGCACGGGAACTAGCACAAGGAATCAACAACTGGAATCTCATCTTATTAAAAAGCTTCTGACCTGCAAAAGAAACCACCAACCGAGCTAAGAGACAACCTACAATGTGGGAAAAAATTACCAGCTGCTCCTCAGACAAATGACTCTTATCTAGAATATATAAAGAACTAAAAAAAAAACAGGTCTCCCATGCATAAAACCCAATTCAAAAATGGGTATCTGCAATGAACAGACATTTCTCAGACAAAGAAGTAAAAGCAGCAAATAAATATATGAAAAAATGTTCCACATATAATTCAAGAAATGCAGATGAAAAGAACACTGAGATTTCACCTCACCCCTGAAAGAATGGCTGCTATCAAGAAATCACACAATAACAAATGTTGGTGGGGCTGTGGGCCGAAAGGAACTCTTCTCCGTTGTTGGTGGGAGTGCAGACTGGTGCAACCTCTATGGAAATCAATATGGAGATACCTCAAAGAGCTAGGCTTTGAGGTTCCATTTGACCCAGCTATGTCTGCTGGGTATCTTTCCAAAAGAATTAAAATAATCACACCACAGTGAAATATGTGCACCCATGTTTATAGTGGCACAGTTTGTAATAGCTAAAACTTGGAAAACAGTCATTTGCCCATCAGTTGAAGACTGGATAAAGATGTCTATTTTCTATAAAATGGAATATTACTCAGCCATAAAGAACGAGAAAATAGTTTCATTCATAGGAAAGTGGTTACATATTGAGGCCATGTTCTTAAGTGAAATCAATAAGGCACACATAAATAAATACTGAATAGTTTCTCTGGTGTGAATAAACTGTAATAGTACATAAGATCCAAATGGTATAATTGACAATGTGAAATAGGAAGAAAGGGGGTAAAGGTGTAGGGTAAATGGAAAGTGTAGGGGAAAGGTAATAAGGGAAAAGAAAAAAATATGAGATAATGAAAATATGGAAACAAAGCTTTTGTAAACAGGGAAGGGAGGAGAGGGTGAAGAGAGGGCCGGGTTATGGGGAAAAACAGAACCAAGATCTCTCATGTAAAGGTAGAAGATCCCAATGATGAATGTAACTGTACTGTATACCTAGAATGTACCAATAAACTCAATGAGAAAAAAAAACAACCAAAAGTCAGGATGATGATATATCCATGAAAAGATGACTGCAGCCTCTAGCTCAAAAAAGCAAGAAATGGCTTTTCCCAATCTGCAGAAAACATGCAATCTGTGTTGCTTAACCCACTGATTTTGTGGCAAATTGTTACATAACCAACAAAAAATTAATACAATGTATTTCTATATAAATTCTGTTTTTGTCTTTTTGATATACTCAAAACATACAGCTTGGATATTGATATGCATTTTATTTAACATGTGGAACAATTTGGTGAATTTGTCCATCTTAACAATTCAGAGATTTCTGAGCCATATATATGTGTCATTCTTTTGAAATAAGCCTTTGAATTCTTTGAATTGTGGTTTGTCATTTTCTATAAATCGGTCTTACACTTTCTTAGGTTTATTTAGTTATGAGTATTTTATTTTTTGATAATATAATGGATTTTTCTTATGTCACATCACTCATTTCACTCTTGTAGATTTTATTTTATATGTTTTTGTTTATTAGTTCTTATTAAATTTTAGGGAATTAGAATTTTCTACATAGAAAATTATGTCATCCTCAAACATAATTTTATTTCTTCCATTATTATTTGAATGCCTTTTACTTCTTTTCTTATGCATTTGTGCTGGCTAGATCTTCCAGTACAATGTTAAATAACAGTGTTGAGAAGAAAAACCGTTGTTTTATTCCTTATCCGAAGGGGAAAGCATTTAGTATCACTACTAATTCTGGACATTAACTATGGGTATTTTATACATGCCCATTATTAGTTTGAGGATGTTGCTTTTTATTTTTAATTTCATAAATGTTTAATTTGTCCAATAATTTCCTTATATCTGTTGAAATAATCAATAGGACCATTTTTCTTTAATACATAGGTTGAATTTTGGATGTCACCTAAACTTTCAATTGTAGATTAAATTCCTTTTGGTTATAGTTTATAATTTATTTTTCTGTATCTTTCTGGATTCAGAAATCCAGTTTATGATTTTATTGGCATTTTATTTAGGATTTATTGATCCTATCCTTATAAGGTATATTACCATATATTTTTCTTTTTTTATATTTTTGTCTGGCTTTGGTATCTAGGAAAATACTAGCCTCAGAGAATATGGTATGATGTGTTCTCTTAAAGTTCTTGAAAGAGTTTTGTAAAATCTAAGTATTGGTTCCATTTTAAAAATTTAAAATGAGAACCAAGACCTGTCATGGAAAGGTACAAGAGCCCAATGATAAATGTAACTGTACCGTATAGTTTAAAAGTACCAATAAACTCAATAAGATAAAAACAGTTTTAAAAATTCACAAGAGAAAGCATGTGTTCTTGTGATATCATCTGTGGGAAGTGCTTAAATTACTAATGCAAACTATTTGTTATAGGTATGATCTTCCAATCCAAACTGTTTGTTATAGATATATTCAGAATATTTCAACAGTTTTTATATATATTCATATTTTATTCATTTCAATTAAGATAGGTAGGGCCAGGGATTCAGCTCAGCGGTTCGGTGGCCTGCCTTGCAAGTGCAAGGACCAGAGTTCAATCCCCGGTACCAAAAAAAAAAATAAATAAATTCTCAATTAAGATAGGTAATTTGTTGGCACTTAGTTATTCATAGTATTCCCCTGTAGTCTTTTATTTCTACAAAGTCAAGAGGGATTGCCTCTTTTATTTATAATTTTAGTATAGTAATCTCTATTTTTCTCAGAATGTCTAGGTAACATTTTGTAAATTTTGTTGACCTTTACTAAGAGCCAACACTTGGTTTTATTTTGTTTTTGTTTTTGTTTTTTTTTTTAGTCAGGGTCTCATTAGGTGGTTGAGACTAACCTGGAACTCACTAGGTAGCCCAAGCTGGTCTTGAATTCACAGTGATCCTCCTGCCTCAGCCTCCCAAGTGCTGGGATTACAGGCATGCGCCACCACACCCAGCTAACTCTTGCTTTTATTGATTTTTCTCTCTTTCTATTTTGTATTTTTTGTTCTAATCTGTATTGTTTCCTTCCTCATTTCCTTTCATATTTACTGAGAACTTCGAGATGATAGATAGATAACTATACTAAGCGTTATGGGCATAATTATGCACATCGGAGACCAACAAACAGTAGCATAAAAACAACCATATTATTCTTAGATTCTTTGGATCAAGAATCAATTGGACATTTCTTGCCTTCTGTCTTACCTATAGCTGTAGTCTGATGTTCACCAAGGCTGCAGATAAATTAAGACTTGACTGGGCTGGTTTTCCAGAGTGGTTCACTCACAAGTATAGAAGTGGTAACTTGTTATAGACTGACAGTTCAGTTGGGGTTGCTGACAGGGGAGCATACCTGTGCCTTCTCCAGCATAATGGAGTTGTGATAATCAGACTTCTTACATAAATACTTTCTCAGAATAAATATTCTCAGAGAACCACTTATATGTTAATATACAAAATAAAACATAAGAAACAATATAAAAAGCAAAGAGGCACTAACGGACTGGGAGAAGATATAATAATCAAATATTTCAAGATCTCTCTGTGAAATTAAATAAAAAGTATAAAATTATAAGATGCTGTAATATTAGACATAAAAATTTCAGAGCTATAAAACATTTCAGTAATGATTAAATCTATAGTACTATCATACAAGAGAGCGACTAAGGTACAGATATTGAAAAGTATATGTAAATTTTACCAAACTGGGTGAGAAGAGCACTTCCTTAACTTGATACAGTCTAGCTACAAAGGAACACACCTACACATTAGTACTTGATGAGGGCTGTCATACGGCTCTTATGTAGAAAGGAAAATGTGTTAATATTTGTTCTTCCAGCATCATTATTTATAGCATCCTTTGGTAAGGAGAATGGTGGATCCCAAAAATGTCCACCCCCTACACCCTAGGATATGGTGCCTATGATAGTTATATGGCAAAGGAAAGTTCAATTTACAGATGAGATTAACAATCATAAAGAGAGATATGATTTTGGATTGTCCAGCTAGGTAAGCCAATGTAATTATAAGTGTCATTAAAATTGGAAGAGAGAGGCTGAAAAAAGAGATTCACACAGAATTTCAGTTAGGAATCACTAGAGAAACCTATTTAATATATATGTAAAACTGAAATAGAGAAGGATTGACAAGATAGGCTTTCAATGGTCATCTGCAGAGGCAGGGGTGACAGAGTACAAAAGGGCCTTCTGCACACCAGAGAGCTCCCTGGAAGAGCCAGTTAAAAATCAAAGGACTAGAGTTCACTGTAGAGTTCTGTGTGAAATCTGTATTGGGATGCCAAAGGGTCTGTGCTGCAAGATCGGAAAGTCTGCACTGGAAGCTTGGAGAACAATATGCAAAGGCCATTATAGTTAAGACTGGAGCTCCTCCAAAGAAGGGAGACTTCCTTGTTTCCCTTTTTATTCCGTCCAGGCTACAAGCCTATTTGTTGGTGTCACCCACATCCAGGGTAGGTCTTTGCTCTTTACTAAGGCCACCATTCAGACACACTGGGACTATGCTAAACCAATCAGGTGCTTCTTTTTCAAATTGACACCACAATTAACTGTCACAACTCAGGATGTGACAATGCCAAGATTTGTCAGAGTGCTGCAATGTTGATGGCCTTGAAGATAAAGGAAAGAAACGACCTATGAAGATGGTCTAGTGGCTGGCGAAGACAAGAGTTTACAATTTGCCCTAGAATCTACACTTGATTGTAGACAAAAGGCCAAGAAGAGATGTCTGCCCTAGAATCTATAGGAGGAACATATTCCTTAATTTCAGCCCAGGAAAGCCAATGTTGGATTTCTGACCTCTAGAACTGGAAGATGTTCATAAATTTTTGTTGATTACAATCTCCATATGTGTTATAACAGCCATAAAAAACTATTACATATTCCCTTTTACCAATAGTCGTAATATGGATGGTAAGCTTTAATGGCATAACAATAGCTACACTCCCTTCAAAATGAGGAATGGGATAAGGAAGATTATTCTCACTGCTCCTTTAATACTTCTAACTGGGAGTAGTCAGTATAATAAGATTTAGAAACTAAAAGCATCGATAACAATGTATAAAATAGTGCCCCCTACTGGCAGCTGTGACTACTGAACAAAACTACACGATTTAAAAAAAAGTTTTAAGAAGCAGTATTGTCAAGTTTTCTGGATAATATAAAAATCACTTACTTTCTCGTATGTGAGTAACAGAGTTATAAAATGTAACATTGGTAAGAAGCAATTCACAGTAACCCTAAATTGTCCAGTTATGAAACAATTAACAAGCATATGAAAAATCTTCAGGGAGAAAATAATATTTTAAAATAAAATTAACAAATAAGTGGAAGTTATTCAACATTACTTTTGAAGCTTCCATGTTGGGGGAAAATAGTCAATTCTTCCTCAAGTGATGTATAAAGTCAAAGCAATTTTAATAATTCTGACAATGTTTTGTGTAAGTTAATAAACTGAATCTAAACTTTATATAGACCAAAGAAATATAACATTTAGGATATTCCTAAATAATAATAATAAAGACAGCATGTTTGTCAGAAACAATATCCAAATGCATTATAAAATTACTGTAACAAATACAGTAAAATGGAACCAAAGACAGAATAGAAAACTCAGAACCAGATCCTCACATACATGAACATAATGGTAGAGCTGACGTTTCTGATTGGTTAAAAAAAAAAGATCAATTTCAATGTTGGACATTGGTAATAAAAAGTGCAAACAAAAGAGCAATACTCTCAATATAAAATACGAATATCTTGAGTGGTTTCTTTAACACAATTTCAAAAGTAACACATGATAAAAGGAAAAACTGCATTAAACTAAAAAAGCATGTGTATCTGAAGAGTACAAAATATGTGAAAATGTTATCCAACAACTGTGAGAAAACGTTTCCAATCTACACAGCTCACAAAGGATTAGAATCTATAACATATATAATAAACCTTTTCTAAATCGATAATCAAACAGAAATAACACAATAGTTCAATGTGTGAATCCCTAAAGTGTAAATTTGAGGATTTAATAAATATGGAAAACCACTCACTCATGCTAGTAATCAATGAATTATAAACAAAACTATAATATATTCTTTCACACACACTACACTGGCCAAATTTAAGTACTATTTTAACACCAAATATTTGAAAGTTTATAGAGCATAAAGCTACTGCATATGCACAGGGAAAAGTTTATTAAAATGCATGGGATTGACAAAGTCCATGTATAAAGACATGTGAATTAACAGGACGTGAGATTCTTCCACTAAATTTGTAATTTTTTTAACCTGGGGTGGGGTAGATAGGATTTTCTTATTTCCTCGTTAGAACTATGCATATAGTTGCAATAGAGCACGATAAAAATTTTGCACATAGCAGTAGACATCAACTTGAAATAGCTCACGTATTTCTAGTGGGGTACAAAGAGACATAGGTGTGAATAATAATTTTAGTCGTGTATAACCTTTTAATAATCTGAAATTTATTTTATCTACAAGTGGGTAAATATTAACTGTAGCAGTGTATTACAGTTCCAGAGGATAATAGCTTATATGATGTTTTCTTCTTTTTCCCTAAAAAGAAAGAATATGTACCTTAAATGACAAACTCAGAACTCCTATGTGTTATAAATAAAGACATTAGTAATAGAGAAAAATAAGGATTTGGAAGAAACTTTTCAAAATAAATAAATTGCTCCAATTAATTCCTGTGACTAATTCCCCATTCATGCATGACAAGCAAAATAGTAAGCATTTTTTTCTGGAATTATCATTTTAGAATAAAACATGCACAAATTTCCAAATTCCCTCAGATTTCTCAAGGAATGAGTAAGCAGTCCCTCTAAAATTGATGTTAGAACAAAGAGGTGGGACTTCTGTGTGGGTCTCCTTGTCTTCTAGAAATAAAAATCCATCCATCCTGGCCCAAGGGCCCACCCTGCTATCCCTTATATGCTTCCCAGGCCAGCAAGTTTGGCATCACCTCAAGTCTGATGATATTTGGAAAATATGATCGTCACAGTTAAGCTTAGAATAAAGTCAAATAGATTTTAACCTTCCAATGATTGACACTTGGAAATCTTTTTCTCACTGGTATTCACTCAAGATTGTGTGTATGTTTCTTTGTTATATTATTTTAATGGTTGAGATTTCTTCTGTTTGGTAGTTCTAAAATTTATCTTAGAATACTTCAGAAGTCAGTAAACTTTTTTTCTACGAAGACAAGCCATTAAATATTTCAAATCTCTCTCTCTCTCTCTCTCCCTCTCTCTCTCTCTTTCTCTCTCTCTCTCTCTCTCTCTTTCAACTAGCTCTCACATTGTAGCAGGAAAGCAGCCATATAGTGGGAATGTTTGTGTTCCAATAAAACTTTATTTATAAGAATCAGGCAATGGACCAAATTAGTCTTTGTTTCATTCAAATTAAATCTTACATCAAGTCCCAGTAAGTTGTAATAGTCATGCACTGTAGTTCAAAAGCACAAGTAGGTAAGAAGTATCATATTATTACTTTCTAATCTTTCAGATCAAAATTTCTATAACACCAATTGTTGGTAAATTTTATAGGAGTTATTTTTTAATATTATTCCTTCCTTATCCTAGGATCAAATGTAGCAGCAAAACAAGCTGGTGGGTTGGGATATGAGGGCTCTAGGATTCCTACTCATATGCTTCCTCTTTGTACTTGTTACCACATAAATCTCCATTAATAGAGTTTCAAATTTCCATCACTCCTGACTTCCGTGCTACTCACACCTGTGTTTGAATCAAAGACACTAGTGGAAATACTGGGACTGTTGTAAATGTACTATACAGACTTTATTCACTATAGCTTGCTATATATCTAGGGTTTTTCTGTTTCCGAACCAAGGTCTGACTCTAAGCAAGATATATCTTTATTTTTTCTAACTTCTGGGAATCTTTCCTTTCAGCCATGTTATTTTCAAGAGTCTCTCCAGTGTCTTCCTGTTTCATCAGCAAAATTTCTGATTAGGTTTTACAGAGCTGAAATCTGGGTACTGGCAGGGCTATCTTCTTTTCGCAATGCTCTTGGAGAAAATCCTCTTCTAAGCTCATGCAATGCATTGGAAAATTTGCTTCTTGCAAGTTCTTAGGGCCCAAATTTCTTGCTGGTTGTCATCCAGAAGCAACTCAACATCTAAATGGTGACTGCAGTTCCTTGCTACCACAGATAGTCACAATAATGTTTTTCTTCTAGGGTAGTAAGAATCTCTCTCTCTCTCTCTCTCTCTCTCTCTCTCTCTCTCTCTCTCTTGTATTGTTTATATCTGGATGTTCCCCCAAAGTTTTGTGTACTCATACATGGAGCTTATAGGAGTTGATTGGATTAGTTGGCAGATACTTATGAGTGGATTGGTCCACTGATGCATTTATAGCTAAATGTGATATAGGGAAGTGGACCCCAGTTGGAGGAGGTGGGTTGCTGGGGGCATAGCCTGGGAGGTTCTATCTCTCTCTCTCCTTCCTTGATCTTTTTGCTTCCTTCCACCGTGCCATGAGCTATTCTCTTCTGCCATGCCCCTGTCATGCCGCCATCCTTTTGCCATGGAGCTAGCTGACTATGGATTGAACCATTCCAAACTGCAAGCCAAAATTAATCTTTCCTGCTTTAAATTGTGGGTGTTGGTATTTATGTCTCAGCAACAAAACTCACTCTCTGTCTCTCTCCCCCTCCCCCTCTCCCTCTCCCCTAAAAGCAGATTTAAAAACTCAGATGTTGAGGTTGGTGCTGCCCACAAAATCTTTTTTATTTTTTTACAATTAACTGTGTCATATGCTATAACAATAAGAAGAGTGGAATCCCATCATATATGGAGTCACCCAAATTATACAGTATATGTTCACCAGAGGATGGGAATCTTGAGAGACTCTAGAATTCTGCCCCACATAGTGAAGTATATGCTAGCAACTCTAGAGTTCAGGACATCCCAGTGTGAAATTCTGAGCCTTTAATGGAACCTTCCTGGCAATAATTCTAATTTGTCAAGAATAATAAATATTATTGTGCTCTTGTTCTATTTTAATCACTTTCAATTTGTCAGTAATCTGCAAGAGGAATAGAAAGTTTAAAAATACATTCTCCCAGGATTCCCAAAAGTCTAGATTTTTTACCCTACTTTAAACAGAATCTTCTCAGCTGATATTTCTCATCACTAGACTTATTTACAAGAAATAGCATGTTCTGAATGTGTTTATAACAACTATAGAACTTAGATGTTTTCCTTTCTATAGATGGAATAAATACATCCCATTAAAATGTAATTTATATAAAATATCTTTTCTCCATTCACCTTTCTTTGCTGAATTATTTATTTAATTGTTCTATAGGCTACAGATATAGATTATTGATATACAAAGGATATTGTAATATAGGGATAATCTGTATGATATCATAATTCAAGACCGCAGAATAGACTTTGGATGAACCACCATTTAAGAGGATATTGAAAGAAAAGGACCCCCCACATGATCATGATATGCGATGGCCAATACAAAATGGAAAAAATAGGAAGCTGAATTCCAACATCATCAGGTGCAATGAAGTGGGACACTGCTAACCAGGACTAAGAAAAAGTGTCTTCAAATAGTCTGTCAGGGTTCTATCATAAAAACAGTAACCAAGCTAGGCATTCTGTGTAAAAAGAGCTTTTATACAAAAAAAAATAAAAAAATAAAAAAAACCCTAAAGATATAGACAATTTTTGGAAGACTAAGGTGGAAAAGCCAAGAAGGCTATTGCCAACATTCAGGAAATCTGAAAGACTCTACCACCAACTTTACCTCCCTTCAACGCTGAGGAGGTTCTTGAGTGACCTGTATCGAAGTGGCTGCCCTGAGATACCAAGGGAAAATAATGACTTCTCTTTATTGTCCAAATCCACAAATCTCAGGTGGGTGGCTGAAAGAGCAACATATAAACCACAATCATGGAGGCCAGAGATCCTAACAAGGCAGTTTCTAGGTGATAGAAGAGTGATAAGGGTCAGCCAGTGGAAAGCATTCCACTAAACTCAACAAAAGTAAATTCCAAATAATGTTGAGCTTCTTTCATAGGTCAGAACTCCTGTAGACACCTTATGTGTATGACCTCCATTAATCTGAGATAGGTCTTATTACGACTGTTTTTATTGCACAGCTAAAAAGTTTTAAAAGTTAGGTTTACTCAAGATTATGTGGTTAATAAGAGAAAGAGTGACAATAAAATCCAAGTCTGACTGTCTTCAAAACCCATGCATATTCTAACCTATCTAAGCAGTCAAAAGTCAATCAAAAAAGTTACATAAAATGCTAAAAATTTATTTTCTAAAACTGTAATAGTGTAAAATGATTGAAGGTATTCTAAAGAAAAACATACACTACATTCTGTATATCTATATTCTTGAGTATTATAAGCTTGGACATTAAACCCTTATAAGTTACAAGTATACTCTGAAGGGTACTTTTTTCAACCTATTCTAAAGTTCTGACCACTGGAGTAACATGACTATTCTAAGAAACCAAACCCTTAAAAGTTTCTCTGATACTTGCTTTAATGGAAATTCCTGGATGAGTTTTTCAAAAAAGGATTTTCATAATGGTACCTATTTTGGTATTAAATCATTGTGTGATTGGCTCACACTAAAAAAATCACGATTGATTTCAATCCTGAAAACATTTATATTGTTACCTCAGTAAGATAAATGTGTTCATATTTTTTCCAGCTAGGTTAAATTTATTGATGGGAATAAATTGTGTATCTGCAATATGGCCATATCACATTAATTAGGTATTCAGTTCATGATCTTTACTGAATTTTCTTGGTTATATTATTAACCAAGAATACTTTTGCTACTATAATTTGCTACTATAATTCTCACATCACCATATTATTTGCATATCATGATTATTTTGAGTATTTAATAACTTAATTTTTAATGCATTTTTAATAGAACAGGAAATTTCATCCCAATTTAAATTATGGAAATCACTGCTAAAATTATCTGTTAGTAAGACAGCAATAATGTTTTCAAAAAAGCAACTTCCCTCTTTAAAGATTTGTACTATGAATATGTTTTAATTCTTCATTAGCTCTTTCACAGTGTTTATTTTCATTGATATTGCCAATTTAGTTTATAACTTTAAGGAATATTTCAAGTTCTGTTAATTTATGTAGGAGAGTAAACTACAAAATGACAAGCTGAATTTTAAGGATTTGTGAGACTGATGGGATTAAAAATTCTAATTTAAAACAAAATAGAGTTGATGTTGAATTAGATATATTGACAGAAACTATGCAAAATGAGCTGAGAACCTGAGTTGTGTAAATTTAATTGCAAAATGTTAATTTGTAGAAAAATAAACCATGTGCAGAATCTAATAAAATAAAAAAAATACGTTCAGCTCCAAGTGATAATTGTAAATGATTTTACTTTACATTTGAAAGTGATTTTGTTAATTTTTAATTTTGCTTTGTATGTATGGCAAATCTTCAGTATCTCCTTTATTCTGGTTAATCCAGCATGACTTGGCTGCCTAAGAAACCCAGCAGCTTGGTAGAGAATAAAGGTGTGCAAAAATTCCTAATGAGTGCAATTTACATAATAAGGAGGATCATCACATTCAGCTTTTTCTTCCTGTGGAAATCTTATAAAAGATTATGAGGATATCTCAGAATGATCCAGTGACTTCTAAAACATTCAGTGTGTCACTATTCAGTCTCACAGAGAAATAAAGACTTCAGGACGCAGCAGACAGCAGGGCAGAGGCTGAAGCAAATCTTTCCCTAGAACCCTTCAGAGGTAGCACAAAGCCTGCACACCTTTGTCTTGAACTTCTGCCTGCCAGAGCTATAGGTAATAAATTCTGTCTGTCTAGGCCATGCAGTTTATGCTACTTTGGTACACAGTATTAGCATGCTAATAGACTTGTTCACAGCTGTTCACATTGCCTTCTCTTCAAATGAATTATGTGCAATATTGGTGCTGCTCTATTAACTGGCATTTCAAATATCTTCAAACAGGGCTGGAAGTATAGCTCAGTGATAGAGCACTTATGTAAATTTTCAAAAAGATTATGCGTATTAGGATTCAGTATCAAAAAGAAGTTACCGGGCTAGGGATTTAGCTCAGTGGCGGCATGCCTGCCTTGCAAGGGCCTGAATTCGATTCCTGGTGGAAAAAGGAGAGGACGGGGGAAATTACTGCCTAGAAGAAAAAATGGAGATGGGGAGATGATATAAAATGAAATTTATAAAACTCAAAAGATAAAAAGAAATTTAACATAGAAAAATAAAGTTAAATATATTTTAAATTTAAAAAAAAGAATTCATTGCTTACATTGAAAGACTTTACTACAGAAAAGTAAGGAGTATATTGGATTTTTTTTCATTAAGCTTATTGGTACATTTTATTATGATCACATAAATGAGGACCAAAATGAACAGTGGATAATATGAAATAAGAATACATTTGATTTTAGTGAAAACAGTGTTCATGGATGGTAGAACAAACCATAATTGTAGATTTACTTGCAAAACAACATATAAGTGCTTCATGGGACTTAGGAAAGTGAGATACCCACATGTAAATGAAACTGAATTATGTTTCCATACTGAGAGATGTGCAAACTGTGCATTACACACCCAAGAAAAGGAAGGGCAAAGATTGAAACCTCCAAAATGTGTGTCCACTCACTAGGAAGAAAATCCTAGAAACAGTGAATCACTTAAAATATGTACATCGCCTGATGGTTGAGCTTAATAGTCCCACTTTCTCCTACGGGCCCCCAAACCTGACACCTACAACATAAAAGAAGAGAGGTTTATTTTGGCTCATGTTTTTTTTTAAGTTTTAGTTCTTGCATGGGCGGGGGTATGACAGCAGGGCCTAGGCAGAGGAAAGCTGTTCATGGCATGGCGACTGGGAAACAGTGTGAAGAGAGGAGCCAGGAAGTGAGACAAAACCTTCCAGATCACACCCCCTAGGGAACCGCCTCTCAGACCAGAGCCCACGTCCTCAGAGCCAATCAGCTCTAAAGCCCCCATGAGCCAATCAGCTTCTAGAATTCTTATTAGTTAGCATTTGAAGTTTGGGGGAAGGGCGCCTGAAAAACAACAACAACGACAACAACAACGACAACAACACAACAGTGGTGAACACGACTAGATTAGGAGACCCTTGGGGTGCTGATTGGATCATGAAACGATATACTCGTCAGTGGATTAATTCACCGATGTTTGTAACTGAATGTGCTTTGAAACGTTGGGGCCCAGTTGGAGAGTGCAGTCACATGCTTTTGGAGGATGTGTGCCTTGCCCTTCCTCCCCTGTGCTCCTCTTTCCTTCATGAAGTGAGCAGCTTTTCCTCTGTCACATGCTTCTGCCATGATGTTTCCGGGTGGGGACCAGCCTACCTTGGGCTGAATCTTCTGAGGGCCTGAGGCACAACAAACCTCTTCTCTTTTAGAGCGTGAGTGTCAGTCAGGTGTCATCTCCCAGACATGGGAAAGCTGACGAATAGAACTGAGGAATGAGTCCAAATATGATTTAGGTGGTTTGGGCTCTGCATGGAAAAAATATTTGTGAAACATAACTTAAACAACATACTTTACTTTTATTTTCATAGTGTTTGCTGCCCAAGAGTGTATATGATTTTTAAATCCATGCTAAAGACATTTAATATAGATTGTTTGATAATATAAAATAAGCAATATGAAAAAAAGTCCCAGACATATATTTGGTCCTGAAATTTACAATTCTTATAAATGTTAATGAAAAATTATAAGTATCTTTTTAATGTTTATTTATATTAATATAAAGTTGAAATGACTATACATATATGATTGAACATCATTTATGATAGTTCCTGACATTCTATTAAATTTGTTTTGACATGGATTACTATCTTGATGAAATCTTCAATCAAGGCATGCCAATCTGCATCCTACATTCTACCCATGAAAAATAACTATAACTTTTTATTTATTTGGTTTCATTAATGTGCACATTTCTCTGATATTATATACTATTCCTATTACTTTTTTCAAACTTGAGAAATTCTAAGAAGATTCTCCTATGAACAAAACTATCAGAATCACAGCCCCTTCTCCTCACTTAACTTCAAAAATAATTATTATTAATACTATTCAGCCATAAAAAAGATTAAAATCTTATCTTGCACAACAACATGGCGATCATTATGTTCAGTTATATGACCAGGCACCAAAAGACAAGTGCCATAGACTCTCATTCATATTTAGAATATGAAAATCATTGATCTCAGAGAGCTTGGAAGAAGAATGTGATTACCAGAGTCCAGGAAACATAGTGCAGGTGGAGGGAGGGGGACAAGAAAGACTGGTCAAAATGCTAAGATAAAATTAGAGAGAGGCAAGCAGCTGTCGGGCACTATGGCATGGCATGGCATTCATTACTGCAGACAACAATCGTGTCTCTGACATTTCTCAAAGCTAGAAGAAAAGATTTGAAATTTTCCATCATAGAGAAATAATGTTTCAGGAGGTAAGTGTTTAAGATGAATTTAACATTACATAACACACACCTTACCCCATTGACATGTATGACTTTTATGTTTTATACGTCAGTTATAGAAAATAAAAAATAATGACTTTATTCACAAAATTCAACTGTGGTCAAATCTTCGGCCATTCTTCACTTTTCAGGCAATGTATAAGATAATCCATTTTTTAATGGGCAGAATTCTGTCCATTCTGGCCACTTCTGACTTGTCTGCTCACTGTGAAGATGAAGTTCTTCTCTCAGATAGAACTACAGCTTACTCCTTAACCTCTTTCAAGTCCTCCTTAAAACCTAATCCACCTTAAAACCTAAGAGCTTCTCATAAAAGTGTACACTAGCACCCTATTTAATACTGGAACTCTTCTCTTTCCTAATATCCCATCACCTATTCTTTTTTGGGGGAGGGCTTTATGTAGCTTATTTCTTTTTTTTCAGCTTTAATTGAGTTTATTGGTACATTTTAGGGATACAGTACCTTTGTTCTCTAAAATATGAGCCTAGAGAAGTAGTGATTTCTCTGTATATTATTCACAATGCATTGCTGGCACTAAAAACAGTGTTTGGCTCATTGCATTTTCAAAGTAAATTTTTGTTGCAAAATAATTTCTGCACTAAAATCTGGCCTGAAATCTCTACAAATAGTATAATGTATTTAATGATTCCTGATGGTTACAATTATCAATTGCATAAGATGTATAGATAACAATTTTCTATTCTACTTAAATGGAAAATTAACTCTGATATTTCTAGTGTGAGTCTCCCAGCTTAATACTATTAAGTATTCTTCTACCTCTATTGGTCAATTAGTTTCTGAGCTACAACTGTTAGCGTTCTAAACTATGTAAATCCTATGAAAATCATTCATTAAACTTCAGTGAGAGGTAGAATGCTATTATTTGCATTGTTTTTCCCTTTATCCATTAGCATAATGTGTTGATGATAACACTGTAAGTCCCTTTATTCCCCCATATATTATGTACATGCACAAATCTGGCAGGTAACTTGCAAATTGTCATACCACACAAATCCAGAGGTTCTGAACAAAACATAACAATGTTGTAAACATGCCTAAATGAGTCAGAGAAAACAAACGTAAATCTTTTGTGGTAAAGATGAGTAGATGTTGCTCATGAAAAAGGAATGAGATTGTGCCACGTAATACAAAATGGATGTACGAATGAACTTGGTGGATATTATGCCAAGTGACATAAGCGGGTCACAAAAAGACAATTACTACATTATTCCATGTATAGGAAGTACTTAGGGTAGTGAAAATCCTAAAGACAGAAATTAGAATGGTTATTTCCATGGACTGGAGGAGGAGAATGGAGAATTATTCCTTAATATACCCAGACTTTCCATTTTGTCAGAGGAAAAGGTTTTTTTTTGGTGGACAGCAGTGATGGTTGCACATGATTATGAGTGTGTTTAATGCCACTGAACTTCATACTAAAATTAAGAGGATTAATGTTACATTGAGTGAACTTTACCAGAACTTCAAAAAATAGAAAAAATAACTCTCATCATCATCAAAAGGAACAAGACCATAACATATGTGCAATCTCTATTGAAATTCCCATAATCATTTTCACAGAAATAAAAACATTCCAATGCCATATGGAACCAAAAAAAAGTCCTCAAATAGCCACAATGATCTTAAGAAAACAAAATGAAGCTGTAGCACCATGCCACATGCCTTCAAATTATACAATATGGCTTGAAATTTGATGAGAGCAAATTTTGAATGTCTTCACCCATTCACCTTTTCAGTAGTAACTACAGGACTGGGGATTTAGCTCAGTGGTGCCACCACCTACCGAGTTCGATCCTTGGTATAAAAAAATAGTAATTATAGATAAGCATTAATCAACTTAATTTCATTAATCATTACATAATA
>NW_022900951.1:120918149-120974612 GCF_012274545.1 Fukomys damarensis | reverse complement strand
ATTGACAAGAAGTTAACACGTTATGAAGCCTACTTGTCTTTCAGCTGTTTCATCTCTTCTGTAGCCAATTTTACTCATCAAAATTCTTTAAATAATGATTTCTGTTTCCTTGGATGGATTCAGCTAGGTAAATTTTATAGTCACTGTCACCATGTATCAAATTTCAATCCTTCCCATGAAATTCAAAGCTGATTATCCCATGAAATATACTTTGAATAAGCAAATCCTCCTTATAATTAATAACAATTATTGGGCACAGAATTTCCAGAAGTACACCTCATTCCAGAAGTACACGTATTAGTGAGAGTTGGAAAGAAGTAGATTATCAGAGACCAGAGCTGCTGCTTGTGCTATTCTCTGGAGAACACCGAACAGGAACGAAGGGAAACCTCCCTCATGGGACAAGCGTCCTGCCTCTGAGAGTCTATGGCAAGATCCTCATTTCTTCAATGTTATTTTAGAATATGCACCTTCAACTTCCAAACAAAAGAAAGAAAATGACCTGTGAAGTAGCCTCGGGCGGGTGTTCGTATTTCTGAAGATCTTCTATTGGGAAAAGATGTGAAGGTGGAAAACGGTGGTGATCCTGACCCTCTACAGGCCTAGGCTAATGTTTATGTCTTAGTTTTTTAATAAAATGTTTTAAAAATTAAGAATTATGTAAAAAGTTTACAGTCTATACTGCAAAGTCTAGGTGTGTAGCAGGCGATGCCATTTAAATATGTGTGAAAACAGTGTATGACATTTGCACAACAAAATCACCTACTGTCACATTTAGGAGAACATATCCCTCTTGTTACATGACAGATGACTGGATATAATAAATCATGTTTAAATCCTCACTCGTTCATGTACACAGAACATTGATTAGAAGCTATATGAGATTCAGTAAATCAGAATAACACATATTGAAAGAAAAGCCTCCACTAAGAAATTAAAAGATATGGGAGTAGAACCTGAAAATAAACATATTTCTAGTGAAGTTCCAGAATGGAGAATATCAGAATTACTTGCTTTTTTCAAGAATTGAAATAAAGGATTACTATGAAGGAGCACCATATTTAATCCTAGCGGGAAAAGTAAAATGAAATGCTCCTATAGCAAGATGTGAGACATGCATCAGAAGGAAGAGGAGGAAGATGAAGAGGAGGGGGGTGAAGAGGAGGAGAGTGAGAGGGGGAGGAGGGGAGGGGGAGGAGGAGGAGGAGGAAGAGGAGGAGGAGGAGGAAAAACTCTGAAAAGCAACTACAAAAAGATAGTTTACAAAGAAAGAAATGATGAATTAATAGAAGCATTAATCCTGTCAGAAACTAATGACTGCTAATGGGAAATATTTATATGTATATCCTAAGTGATGAGGAAAAAAAAGCCAGCTTCCTATAATAGTTAAGTTATTATTGGAGAAAAAGAGTGAAAAGAATGTTTTCAGGAAAAACATATGCATACATACAGATATCTTCCTTATTAATTGCATTACTTAACATTATATTTAACATTATAGAGGGTCTTTCTTTGCCTCTAATGTTTTGGAGGCTTGAATTATACAGTTTAGTATTAAACTTATGAGACTCAATTGTGTTTTTTTATTTATCTCATATATCTCCATAATTTTAATTTTAACCTTTCAAATGTATAATTTTTCTTTTGGTTCTGTTATACATAATAGACTCGGAGTGGTTTTATGATCTAAGATAATATTTCTTCTCTTAACTAGTACATTAAGCCCAGTTGAATTTAATGATATGACAGAAATGTTTGATATCCATTCTGTAATTTGGATATATCTAGTTATGTAGCATGTTTTCTCAGTTGTTTTTACCTATTATCCTCTAACAGAAAGTTACAGGTTTTAAATTTAATGTTTATATTGAAAGTTTTATATAGTAACCTTATTATACCATATTATTAGGTGATAAAACTCCCTATCATAGAGATACTAATTTTATTTAAAGGATCTGTAATTCATTAGTGTAACGTGATCTCTATAAAACTAAACACAGATTTTCATTTGTCACTATATATGTTGATTCTAATGTTCATATACAAAAATTAGCACAATTCAGAAAATAAATATTGATGAGTAGAAATGAACCCTATAAGAAAATAAAACATTATTATAAAACTGTAGTGATAAAAAACAATATATGTAGCATTAAAATAGATGCTGTGTTAAAATTTCCAGAGAGACACATATGTATATTTATATATATTTATTATCCATATATATTCACAAATATATGAGTAGATCACATATCCGTTTGAAAAAGATAGACATTGTAGTAAGTCTTTTTAAAGCAACTATGTGGTCATAGGAAGGGAAAAAAGAAGCTGAACCTATTTCTCACAAGAAATGCCATGTTGACTTCTACATGCAACAAATACTTAAGGTCACAAAAGCAGTGAAACAAAAGATGGCAAATTTCTTCATAACTTGGGAGTGCTAAAGCTTCTCTAATAGCCCTCCATCCAGAAGCTATCAATGAAATACCTGAAGTAGAAACAGAGCTCAATAACCTTCCATATATTTTCCAGACCTCTGCCTCCTTCCTGCTACTGTATGAGGACCATCCTCGTATCTGTCTGATAGGGCGTCCTCCTGATGGCCACTCTCTCTGGGACAGCTCTACACAGCCTTCTTAACTGGCCTCACTGACCTGCACAGCTCACATATACTATGCAGGTATGTCACCGTCACTACTCAGTCACTCTAAGACTGCCTTTGCATCGCTTTTCTTTCCCTTCCACCCCCTTCTCTCCACCTCTTCATCCCCTTCCCATTGGAGAAAGCGCTATCTCTCTCCTCCTATTATCTATCTTTTATTTTGCTATTTATTTATACTTTGGGTTTCTCATCGAGAAACCATGTGACATTTAAATTTGTGTGTCTAATTTGTTTCACTTAACGTTATGGTCTCAAGGTGTATCTATTTTCCTACAAATGACTAAAGTTTATCTTTCTACATCTGCCTAAAAAGCAAGGAACAACCTAAGATGTCCATCACTAAAAAACGAAGAAAAATAAGTGTACTACAAATATATCTTGAATAATATATAGCATTAAAATAAACATGATCGACTTGAATTAGTTTGGATAATTTTAAAAATCATATAAGTTTACCAAATTGTCTAAATAAGTGAAGGTGTTATTTATTAGCCTTATATTTTCCATGAGTATATTGGACTTTTTTGATGCTTATATGCAATTTTAGATCACAAAAAGTAGTAACACATATTGTATACAAACACATATAGATATATAATAAAATTAAAGTATTTGCATTATTTTGGTCTTCTCCATGGGAAGAGAGGGGAAAACTACTTGGTTTAGTACTTTAACTTCTTTTAAAAACTGATACAAATAAGGCAAATTCAGTATCTTCAAATATGGATAAGTATCTTCTTTGCTTTCTGTTTTTGTGTACATCTCAAATTGTCATAAATTAAAATGAAAAAACAAAGACAAACGAAAATGAGAGACAGTTTTACAACATATAATGCCTAAAATTTTAATCTGCCAGTGAATAAGTGTTACTATCACTAAAATCCACATTAGATTAATAATCTTGCTCATAAATATTGCCATTATATATTCAATAAATTCTGTTGACTTAACTCAAGGTTAATCATAGAAGAGGAAAAATAAACTCAAAACAACCAATCAGTTTGGAGAATTAACTGCTTGTTGAGTTGACTAGTTTATTCCATAAAAAATGTTAAATAACAGCATGGAACAAGATTTTGCAGATTCTAATAAAGAATGTGACATCCAGTAAGTGCCGTCATTAGAATAGCTTTGGAATAATTTTCTGTGAAATAAAGGATTTATCAACAGTCACTTTTCATAGAATCAAAAGTTGAAAAAAATGAGTGGATCCTCCCAACCAAAAAAACACTGCCTTATAAAATGCTAACTGCAGCAAAGCAAGAGTCATAGCTGAAATCAAGAAGAATGTGGGTACATTCAGATAGATTTCATGAAATAACCAAGTACTCTCACAGTTTCAAAAGAGCATAGTATCTTAGGGTCACCTCAGTAGACTTCAGCCAATGAAATATGGTAATAACCCAGAAAAGAGTAAGAGAATACTGTGCTTTGCTAATATGAACTATGGGGAGACTAATAAACATTAGAAAAGGGCCTACTTTCTCATGACTGGCATCACTATTATTTTTTAGAAGTTTTGTATTTCTGTTGTTGTTTATTCATTTATTCAAACCATTTATTGAATGCTAACACTTGCTAATAAGTTAAACACATTCTCTTAGATATTATATTTTTGCTACCTAAAATTATGTAAACTTAGGGGCTTCGAATAATGAGCTTTTAATTGCTTCTTATCATCTCTTTGGGTCAGGAATTCCAGGATCACTTTGTTGGACAGTAGTGGCTCCATGTTTTTCAAACAGGTGTGCACTGGAACTGCAGTCTTCTAGAGACTTCACTGTGGCTAGAGGAATGAACTCACAAAGGCACTCAATCAAACAACTGGGAAGTGAATGCGCAGTTCTTCTGTGGCTTCATTGGCCCATCTCCACAGATGCTTAGATCTTTTTTTTTTTTTTTTAATTGGGGATTGGACTCAGGTCCTTGCACTTGTGAGGCAGGCGGCAGAACCACTGAGCTAAATCTCTGGCCCTGATGCTTAGATATTCTAACATGGCAGCTGGCTTTCCCCAGAGTGAATGATAAGAAACCAATGTGGAAGGCCTTTACATGAAAGCCTTGGGACTCATATATTGTACTTCTTCCATATTCCATTGGTTATATGGGATCACCTTTGATTCCACACAAGAGAGGACAACCCAGGGATGTGAATACCAGAGACAAGGACTAATGGGGACACTATATTAAAGGTTGGTTTCTATACCTGTCTAATAAGCACTCACATAGTGTACTTCTTATGCAATAAGGTAAGTGCTATGTCGTACCACTTTAATGCTTAATTTGGTTATCCCTAGAGAAAACTGAACATTTCCAATTATCCTTCTTTTAAGGCACAAGATGCAACAGAGAGAAAGCCTAAAATCCCTGACCTTAGTCTAATTTTGCTCTAGGATAAAGCTAACAAATCTTAAGCGTTGTAAGTCACAGATGTTTCTATCATTTTGGCAAGAAAGAAGTTAAATTTTTAATATCAATCTTAGAAAAGATGACATTTCAGTTTGACACTGAAAAAGTCAAGCACAGTGCTTGAGGCAAGCCTATATATCAAAACTGGCAGATTGAAACAGAAATGATGCTTTTGGAATCAGATTTTAAACTTAACCTGGTTTTCAGTTTGCTTACTGATAATAATATTCAAACTTGAAATCGATTTTTGCCCTTTAGAATATTAAGTTCATTACTATTGAGAAAACAATTATTATTATCTCAAAATGCTACTCAAAACTCCTTTTTTTGAACTTGAAGTATAATTATTTCTCTCAGAGGTCTTATCTAATTGAACCAAACTGTTCAAGTGGACAAGAAGAAAAGGGGCCAAAATTTCACCATTCCCCCCTTCCAGGTTAATAAGGGGCTTTGTGGTACTGACGAATAATATCCACCAACTAATGAGCATTTGTATGGGAAATTAGGGGAGAATTACTCCATGGAGAAATGCTTGATTGTGTTTTGAAGAACCTAGCCATATAAGAATACTAGGAAATTTAGAAATCAGAATTCGAATATGGTACAAATATGGAAAAGAGTCCTTTAGTGCTTCTGCTGTCCTTTGTAACATAGAAAATTTTGATAAGAGATCCAAGACAACCCTAATGCAACTCTTGATATTCCATTTTTTAATCTGCCATGAGCAATTGCTGAAGTCCTAAGAGAACTATCGAACAGGATCCTGCCTCTGACTTCTGATATATAACCACTTACTTTCCCATAAAATGCATTGTGATATTCCAAGATTAGAACCAACACTTGCAAATCTTTGCTACTTGGCTCTGATATGCTGTTTATATGAACCTGTTTAATGCATTCTTATTTGCCTTTTTTTCTTTTCATTTGGGTTAACTTTTTATCTTGTCTCCTATGTCTATCTTCTCATGTACTTTAATATCCTTTCTAGTGTCACTAGCTAGAGACTCATATTTACTTTCTTAAAGTAGCCTGCTTTACTGCTGGACCAATTACTGTTGATGTGACATACAAAAATTTTAAACCATGTGTTCACTCACTGTACTTATTTGTCATTTTTAATTTGTTTTCAGCTATTTAATATCTGAATACACTTGGAGACAAATTCTGAACTTCCTTGGCCCTTTTCCATTTTCTGTGCTTTCTTGTTATGCCTCATGTCAGTTCTGTGAGATATGTGGCATTTACATAATATCCTTGATCTTTTCATTTATCTCAGTAAAATTGCTTTCTGTTGTTTGAACCCAGGAAAATCAACTACTAGTGAAATTACTAAAATGAGCGTTAAATATTATAGACACACAGCAAAATAAGGAAAGTTAGCAGTAATTATTTATCTTAATGTAGACTGAATGCAGTGCAAGATTCTGTTAATAACTATGGATAATGGGCCGGGGATTTAGCTCAGTGGTTCTGTCACCTGCCTCGCAAGCTCAAGGACCCAAGTTTAATTCCTGGTGCAAAAAAAAAAACTATGGATAACAATCAAGCAGTCCATGGCAAACAATTACAAAACAGCTGATTCAGTTATACCAGTTGGCATCTAGAACACAGAAATTACTGAAAGTAAAAGAAAATTGGTTCTCTGGTTGTCACTTAAACAGTACAATATGCAGAAGTCAAGGACCATGGAGTGGAGGTGGCTGCTCCTAACAATGCTGAGAACCTTGTAGAAAATACATCTCTAGGATCAAGGAAGATTCTTACACGACCATGACCAGGCTTAATAAAACTGTTGCTTGCTGCTTGCTAGTCTAAGACTAATAAAAAGAAAACCAAATGCTGACCAAGGTCCTGAAGGACCAAATTACAATTTCAGTTGAATCCACAGGTTCACCAATTTTCTCTTGCAAAATAATAACGTTGAACAGGAACAAGGTGGATACAGAGAATACGAAGGGGTGATATCAGAGGATGCGGACATTTACATATTCCCCAAACCATTCTCCCCCAGATAAGACATCATTGCCTCCCTTAATAAATGTAACAATCCTTCCTCTAGCTTTGTTTGAAGATACTAATACTGTCACGGAGGATTTCCCTACTGTGAGAAAGCTTCTTATCACTTTTTTATCTCTAACCGTATCCATAATTATCTCCAAATCCAATAACAGGGTCAAATCCTATTACCGGGAGATATTTGTTTAAAAACTTAATGTTGGGCCGGGGATTTAGCTCAGTGATACTGGCACTTGCCTTGCAAGCGCAATGACCCGAGTTCGATCCCCGGTACAAAACAAAACAAACGAACAAACAAAAAAAACAAAACCACAAAACAACCCCCCCAAAAAAACCCAAACAAACAAAAACCAAAAACCTTAATGTTAAAGTAGAAATCATATATGATATTGATTACGGAGCTTTTCAAATTTGTAGCTACAGGAGTATCAGGATTAAGTTTGGATGTATCTTCTTCATGTCATCAATCAAAGAAACAAAGGTGTTTTTACTAGTTTAATATTATCAGTAAAGGTGTCCTTTGCAGATGTGCTAATAGAAACAGTTAAGATTGCTTCTGTTTGATCAGTTAGTTGAATAAGCTTTCCTCGTACTTTTAATAAGGTTAAATGTGATAAAGATACTAGAAATTCTCTTGGTGCACAGTAGAGGAATGAACTTAATTGTACAGATTTTCTTAGGCTTCCCCTCCCATGTGTAGCTACTGTATACTCCCAGACAGAGCTCAGAAAGCATTCCCTTCATCATAACCTTGAGAAGTATGTTTATACCATTATTTTAAAAGATAATTATGAGCCTCCTCTTTCTGGTATCATATTAGGCAAATAGCTTATAATTATGTTATTTCAAAATGGCTAAAAAGGCTAAATAACTTAGGAAAGAAACTTTCTAATGCAACAGCACTGCTCACGAGACATTGCAAAAGCTGAGAACTGGTGCAGGCAACCAAAGCTAAGACTCCATCTGTTGTTGCTTTTAAGGTGTTTTGTCTAACGGCGAAGCCAGGATGCTTGATTTTAGCTAGAAGATTGGAGGAAAGAATCATGAATTGAATAGAGAATTCAAGTGGAAATCTTCTGCATTAATTCAGGACTCTCAAAAGTCTACATCGTCACTAAAAACATAGAGAAGGAGGGGTATTCACAAGATGGCAATGGAAGATAATTAAGAAAACTCCTGTTCCATATTGGGAGTCTAAGTAAAAAAGTTCCACTTGAAAGTCCTAATATTACCATAGTCTTTACAAAGGTAGAGGATTTGAATTTATATTCCCTCTGCAGTGCTGGGGCGGGGTGTTCAGCAGTAAGAAATTAACTTCAAAGGCTCTTAAGTGAGTAGCATCCATAGTTCTTGGGATAAATATATGTATCCTTTAAATTGGCAAAAGTTAAATAGTGATATTCTGAGGTGATCAATTTATACCATTCAGGGAAGAAGGGGGAAATGAAGCAAAGAAAACTTAAAGTAACTGCAAAGGATAAATTTTAACAGAAGAAATAAATCCAAATATGTCTATAATCAAATGTAATGTGTTTTATTATAATGAGAAGTTAAAAGACAGATATGTACAGTTTGGATTTTAAAAGTTACGTACAGGTCAAAAATAGATGCATGGAGTTGGGCATTTTGGAGCAAGCCTATAACCCAATACTTTGGGAGGCTGATTCAAGAGGATCTCAAGTTTAAGCCCAGTTTGGGCAACTTAGAAAGATCCTGCCTCAAAATAAAAATGCATAAATACATAAGGCTGGGAATTTAATTTTGCTGCAAAGGCCCTGGGTTCAATTACCAAAAATAAACTTTAAAAAACTAGCATTAGTGATAGCAGAAAAGGGCTACAAGAAAAAGTTATATTTGATAATTGATAAGCTTTACATAATGATAAAAGTACAAGCTTCAATTTTATAGCTGGTATAAAAATTCAAAATTTATATTCACCTAAGAAGGCTTCACAGTATAGAAAGTCAAGCTGTATACAAGTAAAGACCAACACTGTCTAATATGTAAGCATAGTATTAGATTATAAGATACTGCTCTTAGTTATTTAGCAAACAGAGACAAGGTAAACATATCAAATTTAATTAAAAATTTCAATTTAATGACTGATAACGCTGTATACTTGTCAATTAGAGAGAACACACATTCATCTCATGTCCATGTAAGACTTTCCAATGACTGACAATTTACTACGCCATGAAGCAGATGTGAATGAATATTAAAGAAATATAAAAAATGCATTCCAGCCAGAATTTAATTTATCAGAAATTAATAACTAAAAAATAACTTACATACGAAAAGAAATTAAGTAACTCAAACCATGAATAAAATATTTCAATGATAAAAAATTTAATTGGATATCAAAAGATGTGCAATGACTCTGTTCTTTGTAGGAAATAATACTATTAAATGTGTACACTGAAAAGTGCTGAAAGCTCATGAGCTATCAAGCCAGTTAAAATTTTGAAAGAAAAACATTATAAAAGTCAGAGCAGAAATTAAGAAAATAGAAAAATATGAAGCAATGAAAGGAATCAACAAAACTAGAGGTATGTTCTATAAAAAGACAAATAAAATTGATAAATTGTGGCAGGACTGAAAAGGAGAAAAAAAATGAGGGAACCAAGCATTTTTCAGTGGTGGGGTAAATGATGAAGGGAACATATCTCATATTGATGAGAGAAATGGGTTAAAGATATCACTATAATCACTTTACCACTAGATATTATGGCTAGTTTTGTTAATTTTTTTCAAATGATAGAATGTATAAAGATTAACAAAGAAGAAAAATTTCATTATTATTTTTATCTACAATAATATGCTTAGTATATTCATTAAGATAATATTAAAATTGCAAACGGAAAAAATAAATACCATTGCTAAAAGCAATGCAAGTGTATACCTAAAATACACATAACAAAATGTGATCAGTAGAGTTATGGTAAAAAATAAAAAACTATATTGAATAACCCTAGTCTGGGAGTGCAAGTAAGTGGTAGAGTGCTTGCCTAGCGTTTGGAAAGGAGGGAAGGAGGGACGGAGGGACAGAGAGACAGAGGGACAGAGAGAGAGGGAGAGAGAGAGAAAGAGGAAGAAGAAGGAGTAGGAGACAGAAGGAAGAGAAGAAGGCAAGAAGAGAAGTGAGAGAAGGAGGAGAGGGAAGGGTGGGGAGGAGTAGGGGAGAAGGAGGAGAAAGAAAAAACGAAGGAAGAAAAACTGTAACTGTAAGCTCGGCTAGTTTAGTGGATTTAATATCAAAGGCATTCAAGTGCCTGTACGAATTGAAAGTTAGTGAAAACCAGTTCCTGGAGGGGCTTTACAAAAAGGGCCAGTAAAACTACAGGACAGGGAGTAAAGAAGAGATTGGTACAGTATAAACATTTCTCTCTTTATTCGTTGGTCTCCCAATTATAATCCAATTGATACAATGTTAATTATTAAATATTTAAAATATATTTGTATGTGATATTATAATTTCCCTCCTACCTTACTGTTCTTTGTGTACATGGTCCTTGTCCCCTTAAATATTTTGACAACATTTTCAAATAAAAGAAGTGATGCATGCTCATGGTTTTAAAATTAGAGATAAATATAAAAAATAAACTACTGAGGACCTATAGAGATAATGAATCAATATTACTAAGACATTATATATACAGATATTTAGGTCATTGTACACGTTTTTCAACATTTAGAAAAGTTTTAGTTCTACAGCCCAGACATTTTTCTAAGTAGGGAAGATAAAGTGGTGACTAGGCCAGTCAATGCATTTTTCAGAGAATTTACATTCTAGTCGGGGGAGATTAAAAATAAGAATAATATCAAAGAGCAGAAGAGGTCAAATGTAGAATAACTGTATTGGAAAATTATGGAAGTCACATCAATAAAGACAACATGTAAGTTAGAAGAATTTGAACTTTTTCTCTTGTAAGAATTCTTAACATGAGATCTACATTCTTAACAAAATTTTAAGTATAATGTCATCTTTGCCACCTACAGAGAATTGATTTCAGGCACCCTCATCGATACTAAAATGAAAAGATGCTCAAGTTCTTTACATAAGATGGCATAGTATTTGCATATAACCTATTAACATTTCCCACATACTTTAAATCATCTCTAGAATACTTATAATACCTAACACAATGTAAATGGTTGTTATGGTATATTATTTCAGGAATAATGACAAGGCAAGAGCCTATACATGTTCCATACAGATACATTTTTTATTATTTTCTATCCATGCTGTACCATGATGTACAATATCGTTAACCATAGGCACTACTATATGTTGTAGAGCATTTCTCAAGAATGTGTTCATCATTAAGTAGGGAGCTATAAGTCAAAACCACAATGAGAAATCATATTACACCTGTCTGGATGAATATTATTAAAACAAAAGAAAAGATAAGTGTTGGCCAGGACATAGAGTAGTTGGAACCTTTTTACACTGCAGTACAGATACAGTCTTTTTGGAAAGCAGTATGAGCATTCCTCACAAAATTCAGTATGATCCACTAGTCCAACCCCTATGTATATATCCCAAGGAAATAAGATTTGTCAAAGAGATATCTGCATCTCACATTCCCGGTCGAATAATTTACAATAGCCAAGATATAGAAACACTCTATGTGTCCATCAGGGGATGAGTTAATAGAGAACGTGTAGTATGACCGTGCAATGAATACTATTCAGGCTATTAAAAGGAAGAAAGCCTGCCACGTGTGACCACATGGCTGAACCTGGAGGACATTATGCAAAGTCAAGCAAACCAAGTACAGAAAGACAAATACTGGCTGTGGATGATTACATGTATATAAAGTACCCCATATAATGCAGTGCACACACACGTAAAAGATTGGTGACTGCTAAGGTTTGAGATCAGGAAGAAATCCATAAAACTGGATATCCTTATTATATCCAATTTCCTTCAACAGTATTTCATTATTTTCAGTGTGCAACTTCTTTCGCTCCTTTGGTTAAGTTTATTCCTAAAGATTTTATTCTTCTTCATGCTATTTTAAATGAAAATTTTATCATTTCAGTGGAAACATTTTCCGTTTTCTATTCATCTAGGTTACTGCACCTCTCGAAAAGATATTTCAAGCCATATGGTAATGTTGAGTCATTGCCTGTAGACATAGGAGGCTGTGATTTCCTATTCCATAGTTTTCTGCTGTCAGTACTAGGTATGAATATAATTGATATTCATGAAGTATGTGGACTTTTCGTGCTTTTTGAGCATTATAAAATTAAAAATCAACTTAATTCCATGTCTTTTCAATTTTCTAATTATTCTATTAAGATCAATTCATGGAAGAGAAACTCTTAGCTCAGGGGGTTGATTCAGTGAGGAAAATTGTTGAATCCTCAGCATCTTTTCTACTGTAATTAGAAGTCTAAAACCATTATAATAATCCCGATATCCTTGTTCACAACTGTTTTGGAAATGACAATCTATACAATACTACCAGTGAGATCTAAAGATGAACCTCTGTTTTGTTTTGGTTTTGGTTTTTTGAGATGTATTTGAGACTGACCTGGAACTCACTGTGTAGCCCAGGCTGGTCTCGAACTCACAGCGATCCTCCAGCCTCAGCCTCCCGAGTGCTAGGATTATAGGTGTGCGCCACCACGCCCGGCAAAGATGAATCTCTTGAGGAGTTTAGAGAAATATTTTCTCACCTTTAAAGATATTCAAGGAATATATTTTTCTGCATGATGTTACATCTGGATAAGTTGCTTGGAACTGTGATAACTAAGTTGTGGTTAAGGAACAATCACAGAGAAGACAGAGCTGTTGCTTTGAAGTCAGGAACAAAGACAGATGGGAAGATCGGTTTTTAGTGTCACCATTGAGTCCTTCAATCAAAGAAGCATCAAATTCTACCTCTAACAATTGAAATGATCAATTCACTTCCTATTGATGCTAAATTATATCACACTGAAATAATTCTATACAAACTCACTGGTATATATATTTTGTTTTCATTCTTTCAAACATCTTGTAAAAAACTGCACTTTTTTTCTCAGCAAAATATAAAAGGGCCCATTCTCTCACATCCATTCTAGTTCTGAATAATATCATTCTTTATATTTTCTGCTGTTTCTGATGTGATAATCACTGTTTTAATGCTCATTCCAATATAATTAAGGAGGTTGAACATTCTGCATATTCTTACAGACTATTTGTGTATCCTCTTTGCTGAATTGCTTGATTGTGTCATTGTCATTTAGGCTCCTGTCTACTTCTTTGATAACATACTTATCTATCAGTGAGGACTGCTATTATTTCAAAATAAAATTGAAGCCACACAATTCAGAATAATCTGAGGCATTGGAGAATATCAAAGTGTGATATACATGAGCTATTGCCCATTGATAGCATTAGAACAATCAGAAAACTTTATGAAAAACTCATCACTGTTCAGTATTGATTTATTTTTCAAAGATTGTGCAATGGGAGAGGCAGGGAATTTATGTCCTAGCTCTACCAGCAACATTATATTACACAAGTCACTTTGCTTTCTGAGTTTTGTTTTGTACCAACTGATATGAATTCAGGTAAAGTACAGCACAGGAGCAAATTAACAGGAGGGAAATAATGTTTTTATGTCTATTTTTAAATACCATTTGTAGAAAACAGTAAGAGACCAACCACGATTTGCTTAGCTATCTCACCATTTTGGTAACTGCAAGTCTATTTATTTAAAATGTGAAAAGCTGACATTTGCAGTCAATAGTTTCAAATGTTAATGTTAATGTTTCAAATGTTAATCTGGGAGCAAATCATTTCCTATTTTAATGGATCAATTTTGTCCAGGACAGGGGTGGCGTAATCTCTCATGGTGTGGTAGTTCTTTGGAAATAATTTGAATAGCTATGGAACAAAAAGGTTTGTCAATGAAAAAAAAACAAAACAAAGAAATAGTTTCAGAAAAAGATTTAATAGAAAATATATGCAGGTCAGTGAACACATAATGTCCTTGGTTATAATAATATTTATTTAAACTAATAACAGGATTCTAAATAAATAAAAATAAGCATTGGGAAAAAAATGGTAAGAATGAATACACTTGACTGAACAAAACACTTTCTCCCTTCCCCAGAAATCACAGTGATTCTTGGCAAGAAGTTATTGAATTATTAAAATATCAGAAAGAGGAGCCAAAAGTAGTTCTTTTTTTTTTTATAACCAAAAGTAGTTCTTAGAAGAGAAACATACTTAGTCTGATAATGGAGCTAACACTTCACTGACTACTATGTCTATTTGGATGACATGATTTTACTGTTATAATTATCCCCAGTTTGCATCAAATAATACCATGCCATTTCCATGGTTAGGCACAAAGGTACACAAATGATATTTCTTTTTATCACAACTCTCTCCCAACGTCCATACATACACCATGTTCTTAATAGAGTTTGATTATCTGTTCTATGGATAGAGGCAAAGGTAGCAAATGAATTGGATTACTGTGGATAGGGATTTGTTAGTCTAAGCACATCACTTGTAAATATTTGATACATATATTTGCTAAAAATAATATTTGATATCATACAAAGTTCAAATTTCAGTGACCATCCTGCTTCCTTCAAGGTTTGTTTCTGTTGCTGTTGGCTTAGCTCTGTTTAATTTTTCTTTTTGGTTAAGTCTGCCAACCTTAACTTGGGGACTCTAATTCTATTCTTTTGTTGCTTCTGCTGCTTATGAACACTATGATATTAATCAATAACATGGCTGTGTCACTGTACCCCAGATTTTCAAGTTCTTTTTGTATGACATGATTCCCACTTTCAATTTCTATATTTCTACTTTGAGTACTAACCTCAGAAAACCAATGAACCATTTCCAGGTCAGTTAGCAGTGCCTGCTACACAATCAATGCAAATATTATAATTTGATAGCTGAGATTAAAATACAACTACATGGAAATCAGTATGGAGATTCTTCAAAAAACTAACAGGAAAAACTTCATTTGGCCCCATTATAGCTTTCCTGGTTATATTCACTAAAGAACTAAAGACATCACAACATGGTAATACGTGGGTACCCATATTGACAATAAAGCTAAACTCTAGAAACAGCCTAGATGCCCCTCAAAAGATGAATGGATAAAAATTGTGATACATATACACAACATGGTATTTTACTGAGCCATAAAGAAGAACCAAGTCATGTCATTTGCAGTAAGTTGGACAGAACTTGAAACCATCATGCTAAGTGAAATAAGTTAGATTTAGGAAATCAGGTATCACATGCTTTCTCTTATATGAGAAACTTAAATATAAATAGTTTAATGAATAAATGACTAAAGATAAGAAGCTAGAAGATATACTCTTAGACATATGGAAGGGGATCAAAAGAGAGAGGAGGAAAAATTAGAGGGGGTAAAGGAATAGAAAATTATCAAGATATATTACATATACATATCAATTTACCAAAATAAGAATCACCATTCTGTAATATAAACATGTTATAATAAAACTGGAAAAACGGAAGATAGAGACTCCATTTACTTAGAGAAAGTTGATGATATCAGATTAATTATCCACATTCTATTTTTATGAGTCAGGTCTCGTCTACTTTTAATAAAATATTCCAGTTATTTTCTGTGCTCTGAATATCTCCTTACTCTGTACATCATATTTTCAAAACAAGCCACTATCTGTCTTCTCCCGTTGCAGCTATTCACAGACCTCAGTATTACTTCCCATAATTTCTTGCAGATTTTATTTCTTTGTTTATTGACACTCCAATACTACTTACCTGTTTGTATTTATTGATATTTGTACCACTACAGGGATGATACTTCAAATGCCATGGGATTTCATTTCATTGGTTTAACCTTATTCAATGATAATATCCTCCACCTACTCTCATTACCCCTTGCCATGCGTATATCCTAACCAAAAGTATAAACATTCCACAATTTCAATGTCAAGCGTCTCATTCTGACTACTACATCGTGCATTTCCAGTTCACTTCCTCTAGTACCCAACTCCATTTATTCCCTCTCCATCAAGACCCCTTCATCTGAGCAACTTTTCACTGTAATTTAACTTGTGTTTTTATTTTCTCCTAGATTAAATTCTGCAGTCTATATGTGATAGGACTCACCATGATTTACCACATCTGATCTTTCGCCACTCTTCATAAGCAAGGGGAATTATCATTCTATGCCTCTTAAACTTAGATAAAGTCTATAATACCACTATGCCATTGTAACAGATTTTTGTAGCTCACATTTTCCCCCACTCTTACAGAAATCTATTTCGTGCATCATCCTTTTACTGCAGATACCAATACTTCATTCCCCATTTTTACTCTCAGTTTGTGACACTGAGGAAATAAGGAATTGAGAGAAAGAAGGGGAGAAAGAAGGAGACAGGAAAATAATGAGGCATAATCAGAAAAAAACCTAAATTATAAGATATATATGTAGATATGCAAATATGTTGTTTCTTCTGTCAATGTTGGTACATCATCTATACTGCATTTTGAAGCTCTCTACTCTATTGCCTCAAGACTCAAGCCTAGAAAAAAGCACTATACCAACAAATATCCCCAGACTATAATACTTATAATTTATTCTTGTTGGATTTTATTTCATAAATATACAAACATGTTGTAATTTTTCCTATATCAAAACAATTTTGATCCTACATTTACTTGAATTTGTGGCCTGCTTCTGTTTCCCTTAATCCCAAAATTCTTTAAATGAACTTTTTTGTACTTGAGTTCTTCACTTCCTCATGTACTGTACTTTTTAAGCCCCATTCCAATTCGATTTATAACTCCATAATCCCCCATGGTCCACTACAAGTAAACTCCACCATTCCATGGAAACTATACTAGTCAGTTTTTAAAATAACCTCCATGCCTTTCAATCTGATTACTTTGTTATCCCTTCACCTATCTGGCTTATCAACATTATCTGACACATCCTGTGATCCGTCTTTGGGTAGTCACTTCACTTGGCTTCCATCACACTCCACAATCTTGGAATTCTTTCTGTGGCATGAGCCATTTCTATTCAGTCTCCTTAGCCAACTCATCATCGTATCACTAAACTTACAAAGGTTGGAGTACCTCGTGCCTCATTCCTTAAATGTTCTATCACTTATTTTTTGTGGTCCTGTTCAGCTCTGCAGCTTTAAATATTGCCATATATAAGGATGATGGTTCCCAAATTTATACCTCCATCCTTAAATTCTTCTCTGACATCAAAATTCATATTAATTCTTGGATACTTGATAGTATTTCGGTTATTATCTTCATCATATCATGTTTCTTATCTTTCTTTTAAATCTGCTGCTCTTACAGTTTTCCCCATCTCAGAATCAGGCTCTTAATTTCCCATGTCAAAAACTTGGAGCTACCATTAATTCTTTCATCACCAGCAAAACAAATCCATTAAGAAAGATATTTTCAGTCTTTTTAAAAGATCCATAATTGAAAAATAATACGCTACTTAGTCCATCAATTTTACATTCATCCAAAATATCATTAACTGGTGCCTAAGTTATTCTGATAGCACCCTAAATTATTGTCTCTATTTTGACTCTCACATCCTTTATACTATATCCTAAACATAGGAATCAGAATAATTGTTTAAAAATAAATATATCATAAAATTCCTCTACACAAAAGACTTTAAAGTCTCCTTTATTAAGAAAATCATGTCTTCATAATGGCCTAACAAAACTCTGACATCTACAATTATACTACTTACTTACTTCATAAACATGGGTGTCATTAATTTTCTTTGAGCATTTCATAGTTTTTTTCTCATTAGTGACCTTAGATTTACATTCTTTATGCCTGTGAATGCTGATTCTGCATCTGTCTAAAGAGCTTAATCCCTAATTTCTCTGGTCTTGTACATATCCCACCATCTCAGTGAGGCTACTCACGACCATAGTATTTAAAACTGGAATTCTAAAAAATAAAAAAATTGGAATTCTATCCCTTTGGCTGATATTTACCTCCTCCTCTACTTCCTTTCATTTCTTTTCATAAAACTTATCATCAAGCTTTAGGTCAATAGGATGGAGGAATAGAGTCCCACTCCAGAGTTCATTCTTTCACAGAAACACCATTTTCGCAACTAGTCATGCATTTAAATACCTTGACAAGATCTAAGAAAGAAAAAAAGATAAGAGATGATAGCACCTTGGTGTAGCACATAAATAAGAGAAGATTCATTGGAAAGGGTAGGAAAGACAGATCTAAATTATCCTTATATGTAGTTATACATTTACATATATTAGATAAAATAAGCATTAAATAAAACTTTTAAAGAGACAAGGAAGATGGTATAGAAGTCAGTTAATCAAAGGATATAACAATTATCAATATTTATCCACCAAACACTAATATGTAACCTAAATATATAGGCTGAACTCTTATAGGTCTAAAGGAAGAAATGTATATTATAGGAATAGTAAGGGACTTGAATATCCCACTTTTAGCAATAAATAAAAAATTAAGAAAGAAAATGAATAAAGAACAATAGGTTTAAACTACGTTTTAGAGTCCAAATAGATCTCAGAGAACTCTGTAACGTGTCTCACCCAAAAGCAACAAAGCGCACATTATAATCAAGCCTATGGAATATTCTCCTGAGGGGATCCTATGATAAGCTGCAGAACAAATCTTTTCAAAAAATCAAGAAGATCGAAATCATATCACCTATCTTTTCTGTACAGAATCATATTAAACTAGAAATAAGCATGAGGAGAAATTTTGGGAAATTTATAACTACATGGATATTATTAAAATGTGCTCCTGAATAAAAGAGAAATTTTAAAAACTCTTGAGACAAAAAAGAATGAGCAAACATTATTACAAAATTTAAGGAATACAGCAGTTTATAGAGGAATCTTTAAAGCACCAAATGTCAGTTTCAAATAAGAAGGAAGTTGCCTAATAAATTTCTGAGGTGGTACCTCAAGAAACTAGAAAAATAACAAACTAAGCCTGAAGTAAGTGGCAGAAAGGGAAAAAATAAAGATAAAAAATTAAGTAAAATACATAGAAAAATGAAAGATTAAGAGAGGAATAATTGTTTTTTAAAAGATATACAAATCATTTTTTCCTTCTTACTTTCAATTTTTTCTTTCCTTTCTTTCACTTCCCCCGTCCCCTTCTCTAGTTCCTCTTTCTCTGTAAACAGTTTCTTCCTGTTTCACAACAAAGCTTATGTATATGGGGGTGGGGTTGGAGGGGTTGAAAGGAGAGCAGGGGAATGGCAAAAAATAAGGACCAAGATACATTATGTACAGGTACAAATTCACAGTGATGAATGTGATCATAAGGTATACCTAAATGTACCAATAAAGTCAATAAAAAATTTAAAAAAGTTATACAAATCAACAAAACTTTAGCTAGACTGAGAAAAAATACTTGTCCAGGCCTGGTGGCACAACCCTATAATCCCAGCACTCAGCGGGCTGAGGCAGGAGGGTTGCCATGAGTTCAAGGCCATCCTACCCAACATAATGAGTTCAAGACCATCCGGAACTATGTAGTGAGATCTTGTCTTAACAAACAAATAAAAAGACTCAAAGTCAGGCTCAGGATTTAGCTCAGTGGTTCTGCCACCTGCCTCGCAAGTGCAAGGTCCCGAGTTCAATCCCTGGTACAAGAAAAAAAAAAAAGACTCAAAGTAAGAAATAAAAGAGGAGACATTACACCTAATGGCACAAAAATACAAAGGACTGCTTCTCGGCCTTCTGTCTTTTGGCTAAGATCAAGTATAAAAATATGAAGGATCATAAGGCATTTGTATCAGCAATGATATGCAAACAAATTGGATAAAATAGACGAGATGGATACATTAATTTCTAGATATATATAAACTTCAAAGTTTTATATAATACAAAGATAGAAATTCTGAACAGATAAAAATGAATATAGAGATCGAATCAGTAGCAGTTATCCATCAAAGTAAAGATAGGACATGATATCTTTACTGCTGAATTTCACCAAACATTTAATGAAGAATTAATACCAGTCTTCTTCAAGATTTCTATAACCTTGAAGAAGGGATAACTCATTGTATGAGATCTCCAAGATAGACAAGGTACCTACATGAAAAGAAAAGTATGGGCCAATATCTATGATGAAAACAGATTGTAAAATTCTCAACAAAGGGCTGGGGATTTAGTTCAGTGGTTCGGTGGCCTGCCCTGCAAGCTCAAGGACCCGAGTTCAATCCCCGGTACAAAATAAAGTCAATGAGAAACTATAACAACCTAATCCAGGTAGAATGACAAATGGCCCCGGACCTTATATGAGATTTATCTCAGGGATTCAACAATGGTTACATTTACACAAACATACATCCATTACACTACATTAACAATGAAAGACAATAGCTGCAGAAAAAGCATTTGACAAACCTCAGTTACCTTTTGTGGTATGTGAAATGTACTTTCAAACAATATAGATTGTTCATAATGAGCCGTAATTTAAAATATACAGTAGAGAAACATTGAAAGCTTTCGCTGTAAGAGCTGGAAAAAGACCAGAACCACCATTGCCATCACTTCTATTCAACATAATACTAGAAATCCTAGACAGTATAATTAGATAAGAGAAAGCAATAAATAACATCATAATTTGAAAGGATGAAGTTAAATTGTCTCTGTACAAGCACATAGTCTTACATACAGAAAACACTAATTACTCCATCCAAAACTCTTAGAACTAAGAAACAAATTCAGTAAAGTTACAGGGCACAAAATCAACATGCAAAATCAGTAGCATTTTCATCTGCTCAAGAAAGAAGTCAAGAAAATAATCCTGTTTACAACAGCTAGACTCTGCAGAGAGCTAGACTCTGCAGAGAATGTTGGGAAGTAATTTAACAGAGGCGGCTAAAGGGCTATACACTAAAACTATAAAATGTTAATGAAGAAATTAAAGAGGTTACTAATAAATAGATATTCTATGTTCATAGGTTAGAATTATTACTGTTAAAATATTCACACTACCCAAAATAATCTGTAAACATAGTGTAAATCATACAAAAATCCCAGTGGAATTTTTTACAGAAATAGTGAAAAATAAAAAGCTTTATAATTCATATAGAATTACAAAGATACCAAAACAATCTTGGGCAAAAGGAACAAAGCCAGAATTATCATACAAAATGTATATCTTTGCGAAGGTATAGTAATCAGAACAGCACAGGACTGGAATACCAACATAAAATCAGCCAAAGGAACAGCATAGAGAGCCCAGAACTAAATCCATGTACAGTATTTATGGTCAACCAATTTACGACATGGATGCCAAGAACACATAATAGAGATAGCATAATCTCCTTAATAAATGTTGCAGGTTAAACTGGATATCCACATGCAGAATATTAAAATTAGACTTTCATCTCACAGCATGTATAAAAATAAACTCAAAATGGATCAAAGATTTAAACATAATACCTGAAACTATGAAAGAACTAGAAGGGATCTTAGGGAGAAAACTGCATGACATTGATCTGGGCAATCATTTTTTTATATAGCCACAAAAGCACAGGCAATGAAAAGAAACACCACAGTAAATACACACCCTATGGAATGGGAGAAGATATTTGTGAATCACATATCTGTCCAGGGGTTAATATCCAAAATATATAAGGAGCTCTAACAACTCAATAGAATAAGAATTATTGACACAATTGTTAAAAATGGGCAAAGGATTGAAAGACATATTTCTCAAAACAATACATACTGATTGCCAACAGATGTATGAGAAAATGCTCAGCACTATTGATCAGCATTGAAATGCGAATCAAAATTACAATGAGCCATTATTTCATGCGTACTGGAATTAAAATTATCAAAAACACTAAAGTGCAGAAAACAATGTAAAGAAAAGAGAATTCTTATAAGTTCTTGGCACGAATGTAAATTAGATGTATTATCAAAAACCAAGTGAAAGTTCCTCAAAAAACTAAAAGTAGAGCTACCATATGCTCCATCCAGCCATCCCCTAACTGAGAATATAGACAAAGAAAATGGAATCGATGTGTTAAAAAGATAGGAATATTCCCATACTATTGTAGAATTATTCACAATAGCTGGGATATGGAATTAAACTAAGTTCCCATCAACACAAATGGATTAAAAATATTTTATACAGAATCCACCAAAAATGTATATATATTTCAGGAAAAGAAAAATTGTAGGTTGTATTTTCAGCAGATGGTGTTACCCTTATATGGGGTACCTTAGAGGATGTACTATATAAAAGAAAACCAAATATTTTCCAGCTGTTAGGGAAAAAATTGAAAATGCATATGCAGCGATTTCAGTGACCAAGGTCACCCAAGCAATGGTTCACTGTACTAATAAATGTTTGGAAGCCAGTGGTCACTATTTTAAGCACCTCTTGCAATTGTAAAGGCCAAAGGTAACTTGTATTAATCTTGTGATGTCTCAGTAAATTTAGTATTAAGATATTTATACAAGTTTTTCATTTTCTGAAGTGTGCATATATTTTTGGAAGACTAACCTAATAGAATATTGTTCAGCATTCAAAGCAATAAATCTTATCATTTATGAAAATGTGGAGGAGCCTGGAAAGCATTAGCATAAGTGAAATAACTTAGCCCGAGCAAACAGAAATCACATGGTCTCGCTTATTCATGGAATCCTGAGAAGTTGAACTCAGAATTACAGTAGAATGGTGCTAACCAGGGGCTAGGAGCTTAGGAAGTTTGGGAGATGTTAGTTTCAAAATACAAAATTTCTGCCGAGCATGGTGGTGCATGCCTGTAATCCCAGCACTCAGGAGGCTGAGACAGGAAGATCACTGTGAGTTCAAGACTAGCTTGGGCTACATAGTGAGTTCCAGGTCATTCCCAACTACATAGCGAGACGCTGTCTAAAAAAAAAACAAAAAAAAACCAAAATTTCATTGAGATTGATGTAATAAATTTAAGCAATCTATTGTACAACATTGTTACTAATGTTTACAATTATATATGATGTTTTGAAAATCAATGGAAGAGTTGGTTTTAAGTGTTCGCATCACAAAAAATTATATGTATGTGAGGTAAGATATGCAAATTAGCTTATTTTAGCCATTCTACAATTACTTATTTCACAGCATTGCAGTGTACCTAATAAATGTATACAATTTTTCAATTAAAACAAAAGTTAAAAGAAGGAAAACATGGTATATATGTTTATATATATATATATATGTATGTATTTAAAATGGGATACTATTCAACCTTGAAAAAGAGGAAATCAAAATTTCTGCTAGATAGGAGAAATAAAGTTAAAGGGGCCTATTGTACAACATGGTGAATATAGTTAATCATAATATAATACACTTGACAACTGCCAACTGGATAGACCTATTCTCACCACAAAAACTGTACAATGGCAATAAATATGCTGCTTTGATTCAATCATCTTTTTTTTTGGTACTGGGGATCGAACTCGGGTCCTTGCGCTTGCGAGGCAGGTGGCAGAACCACTGAGCTAAATGCCCTGTCCTTAATCATCTTAATATATATTATACATTATATCATACACTGAAATATAATTTATTCATAATTTAATAAAGCTGGGGAAATGAATTTTAAAAAGGAAATAAAATCACAAACAGATGTACAGTACATCATTCTGTGATGCTGAACCAAATGTGTTTTGATGTACCCAAGCCTCTAAGTGTCCAGGGGTCATTCAGTGGCTGCACTACAGAACTTACTTGCTGTTCTCACTGGTGGAGAATCCCAAAGAAAATCTCACAAAAAAGGCAGCTCAAGGACCTCAAGGGAACAACTAGGAGCTTTGCCCACTTGTGATGACCTATATCCACTTACCCATAGTAATGCTCAAGGCCCATGGAGGACAAGGACACAGTACACAACTCACAGTAGAGTCGAGACTTGAATGACCCCTGGATTAAAGGTGAGAGGACTCTGGTTTTCAGCTGCATCTGGGGTGGATGCCCATATGCCCATTCTGCATGCTTATAACATTGTAATAGCTTCCATTAGAGTAGTTTCACTGCTTGTCCCAGACTCTCACCTTTGGGCTGCTTTGTCTTATTTTCTTTCTCTTTTGCTCCTCTCTCCCTCCCTCCCTTCCTCTTTCTCCCTGATACATGCCCTCACTCAGCATATGAATTCATGTGTTGCAAAGTGTGCTTGAATAATACTATCACAGGAAAAGTCAGGTGGCCGGAACTCCATTTCCAACTCTGCCACTGCTGTGCTGTTACTTAGGCCAGTCTCAATTACAGACTATTTTCCCCCCAGGAGACACTTGGCAAAGTCTGAGACTTTATTGTAGTAATGACTGGAGGGTTTGCTATTGGGATTT
Source organism: Fukomys damarensis (assembly GCF_012274545.1). Classification (NCBI taxonomy): domain Eukaryota; kingdom Metazoa; phylum Chordata; class Mammalia; order Rodentia; family Bathyergidae; genus Fukomys; species Fukomys damarensis. Next base: position 120,950,182 of record NW_022900951.1, on the reverse strand, counting down.
AATGAGTAGATGTCAGGGATGCTGTTCAACATTCTACCATGTGGAATATATACCCACTGTTATGTCAAGGGCCTTTTCAGCTAGAGTTGGCAATTTTGCCAAGATTGAGATGCCGCATAACTTAAAAAAAAAACATTACTTTGTTCTTCTAAATTGGGGTTTGCATCTGTAAAATATTTTAATCATATTTCAGAGACTTATCAATAAAGCAGAATGACACAGTAAACCATGTATATGGAAGAGCACCGTGATAGTCAGTACAGTTCATAATGATCCAGCAACAGCATGTATTTTCAAACCTGCTTCAAAAAATTCTTATGTACAGACAGCAAATTATTTGGTTGAGAAAATCTGGCAAAGTAACAGACTGCTTGGTCTCTAGAGTCCTCAGTCAACCGGACTGTCAACCTCATCACAGTGCTTCTGACTGGTAATGTGACATTGTAAGAAATGCCTTGCTGGAAATATTTGCTAAAGTTTTGGTCACAAACTATAAGACTTATTTTTATTCTTTTATGTATATATAGAACGAGTGAAGTTTATCTTCTCATTTTTGGGTTGGCTTCAAAGACCTCAGGCACTGAAATTCTTCAAACAATCCATTTGATTTTTTTGTTGTAGGTGCTAACTCATGTGTTTCTTTATAAATCCCGAGCTACAGTACCATTAAATAATTGATTTCATAGGTGTAATTTTTGAATTTTACAGTTCACTATCCAAAGTTTTATGTCCCGTGGGGATACCTTAGAGTAAATTATAACATTGTGCGGCATATTTTCTTCATCTACTATAGGCATGATTAATCTTCTATCAAGGAGTTAAGTATATACTGTATATAATTCCTTATAAATTGTAATCATTTAAAAGGTAGTGTAAGTTTAAATAAACTGGCTCCCACCACAGTGCCATCAAAAGCCCAATAAAGATAGTTTATAAAGCTTAGCAGTGGTCTATGGCCAGACCACCCTGAACACGCCTGATCTCATTTGATCTCAGCAGCTAAGCAGGGTTAGGCCTGGCTAGTACTTGGATGGGAGACAAAGCTTAGCTGCTGAAAATGTGTTTGTAAAATATTTGTGTCTTTCCCTTCTGAGATAAGATGCGAGGTTTTAGAAGTCTGTCATCAAGTAACCAACTTTCTATGATAGTTTCACAGAAAGCATAGGTTACCAATTATCATCTCTATATTGAAACTAAGTCACCCTCATCAAAGGTTAGAACAGCTGTGAGAAGAGTCCAGACAATGATCACAGATTTTCCATGGGCTAATTGTGCCAAATATTTGGTTTCAATTTGAAAGTTATTCATTTGACAGAAATGTCACTGGAACAAGAAGGTAAGCCATCGCTGTTTCTTTTCTGTTTTATATTTTATTCTCTTTTGGGCAAAAGTGCAAAAGCAGAAACAAGCTCTGCAGGCTAAAGCCTTTAATGATGAAGAAAAGCCAATTCTCTATCAAGTGTGCATCTAATTAGACAAATGATAGACAAGGACATGGGTATGAGAAAAGTGATTTTTAAGTCACATTTTGACATTTCATCTTCTTGAAATGAGGCCAGACACTCCATTGAGGAGTGTTGGACCAACAAAGATGTGTCTCTATAAATTACAACTATACCTGGAAAGACTCATGTTTGCCCAAGAGGAGAGAGAGAAAAAAAGCCATTGAGTTTATGATGAATGATTATTCAAAAAAATAGGAAATCATTGATGTTTAAATTCTAGTGTGATATTTTACACATGAAGCATTGAAAAGCGGGTGCATAGCATTCATAGGCTTAATAGTTTGCAAAATGGAGTGAAAAGCAATATATCTGACCAATATTAGAGAGGATGTTTAAGGGGCCTGCAGGTCTACAGGATATATTAGTTGTTTACCTGGCTGTTATATCATAGACATTTTCTGTTAATTAATTGAAAATAACTATTCATCTCATACTTAGACCTCAGTACTTCTGAAACATTATTCAATGAGTACAACAAAAGTCTTGCATATTTGTGACAAAGAAAACCCCATAGAGATGACAGTGCCAATGTTTCTGAACAATTTCTTAATCAAAAAAATGAAGGGACATTTGACCAAGCTTATAAGATAAACAATGCAGACTAATTACTTAAATTGACTATTGTTAGGTAAAATAAAGGCAGCACATAATTCTGAACATCAAATAACTCTTACTTCAGGCATCAAGATCCTCTGATCTGAGTTAGCAGAGGAAATGTGAACAGTTAAATAGTCCCCACGTGTTTATATACTTCATGTGGGTGTCGTAATGCCACAAAACATTCTGAATTCTTACTACCTAATGATCCCACCAACCTAAGAATATTCATTTATCATCATTTAAATGACTGAAAACTTCATGTCAAATTTTCTTGTTCTTTTAAATTAAGTAAATCTAGTGAATTTTTGTGGAACTGCAATTGATGTATGGTTTTGATTTTAGTTGGGGAGGCATCAGGGATCTTAATGTAGTTAGCTGGTATGCCCATAGTTCCGGACTTTTGGTAATCCTTCTCCTCAAGATTCCTGCAACACTTGAAACTGTAACCATTGAAGTTTCTATTTTTCCTTTTTGGCTACTCTTCTGCTAGATTCTGTTCTTCCTCTTATACCACAAACATTGCTAGTTTTTCTGGGACAAGGCAACTCATTTGCCCTTTTTTCTATATCATGACTTTTAGCAATTCCGTTTTCTCGTCTCATAGCGTCCACAACTACTGCCATTGGTAATAAACACTTTGTGCCAGCCCTCCTATACAGTTATATCTGCTCTTATGTCCAACGTGGCCCTCTCTACATGTGTAAGTCCCCATATCCCTTATACATGGCTCATTTGAGAAAATTAGGCAGAGAAAAATGAAATCCCGGTCTCTTCAGGCAACAGTCAATTGAACGGTCAATCTTAATCACACTGCTTCCAAGAAGAGGTGTGACACTAAGCAAATGCCTGGCTGGTATTTTTTATATAGGCTTTGGTCATAAACTAAAACAAGACCTATTTTTATTTTTCTTTCTGTATAGCCTTGGAGACATTTCCCTCTACAAAAATTAGATTTTCTTCAGAAACCTTACACATGTTGCATTCATCAATCAATCTATTTGATATATTTTCCATGTTGCTAACCCAAAGATTTTTCTATGGCTCTCAAACCATAGTGTATGTTCTTTGTTCTGAAGATAACTTTGAAGTCAACTCCTTTGGCTACTGGTTTGTAAGTCACACTTGCCCAATTTTGTTGCCCCTATGTAATTGGTAAAAGGAATCATAATAAACTGAGCTCTCTCTTATTGCTATGCATACTGTTACACTTACTGTTCACCAGGCATGATAACTATGTTACGTTCTATTACTGTATAAACGAATATAGACAGGAAAGACAATATTTATATCTATCAAATAACATCTACAGTTTCACATAAAGGGGCAGTCTTGATTGAAATCAATGTTGAATACTAAACTGGCTCTTTAACACAATGCTATAGAAGGCAACAAGTCTTGTTATCTATTTTAATTATATGCTTATTTGAAAACTTTATGTGTGGCATGCCTGCTTGGTCTTTCTTATTTAGTATTTCATTCTAATGTTTTCTCAACTTTTTGTGATTGACAAATAATAATTATATGTGTTATGAAGTACAATGCAATATTTCAGTTCATATATGCATTAATCAAAGATCAAATCATGGTGATTAACATCACTTCACATATTTGTCATTTTATTGTGGTGAGGACATGCAAAATCCTTTCTTCTAGATAGTTGGAAATGATTCCAAAATATGAATATCATATAATTTGAGAATAAACTGGATGTGGGAGTACATGCCTGTGATCTCAGCACTCTGAGAGACTGAGAAGGAAGATGCCAAGTTTGAGTCCATCCCAGGAAATTCAGCTACTTTATAAATCCCTGCTCAAAATGAATCGAATTAAATAGAGCTGAGGAAATATGGTAGATCTCTTTTGGCCTTAAATTTACATGTGCTTACTTCTAGGCCAAAATTTAAGTTGTTCAATTTTTTTTACTGTACCTCTTGTCCCTGATTCTCTCTATAAATATGGCTAAAGCAGTCAGCAGTACACATGGTGCAGCCTGATATTGAGTTGTTCTAAAATCTCTTCTACAACTGAGTCTCTGTCCTTCATCTCAATCTGCTGCAGATGCTCAGAACGCGGGCAAAATGTAGACATGTTTTCTGCCAATGAAGTTCTTGTTCCCACCTGAAACCTCCTGAACCTGGCATTTATTGTCTATGTTTTTATCAGCATTCTAGTCTTCTAAACTCCAGCCAGTATTGCCTCTCAAGCTTGGCTTACAACATTTTAGGGCTTCTCCAGCATGCATCTCCAAATCTTTCCAAATCTTTCTGGAAGAATGGTTCCAAAGGACTGTAAACCAAATGTTCAAGTATAGTCACAGCAATGACCCCACTTTTCTGATACCAGTTTTCTGATTTGTCTTAGTTATTCTTGTTGCTGAAAAAAAAAAAAAAACGATACCTACAAGTTAAAGTAGGAAAGGTTTACTTCAGCTCATAGTTTGTAGAGGTTTCAGTGCATAGTTGGCTCACTCCAAGGCAGAGTGGCATGGCAGAGGAATATTATAGAGAAGAAACAGTCCATGACAAGGCAAGGAAAAGCAAGCAGCAAGCAGTTAGCTGCCTTTCCCTTTTATCCCATACAGGCTAGGAGCCTTATGGGTGGTCCCACCCAGAACTGTGCTAATTCCTATCAGTGTACTAATTTAGTACCACATACCTTAATCCCAGCATCATGCACCCTAGATTCAGCCAGCTCTGAAAAGGCCCACATACGAGCATATGAGACTTTGGAGGGGGTTTCTAGATACAAGCCAAAACAGTATTAGTCACTCCTCCCATTGTTGAGACACAATAACACCCATAGTTTAAAGGAGGAAGGCTTTAATTTGTCTTGTGGTTTCAAAGGGCTCAGCATGGTCATCTTGCTCCAAAATAAACACATCATAGTGGAAGGGTATAGCAGAACAAAGCTGCTGAATTCATAGTGTCTGAGGAGTAAGGGACTACACATGGACCTCAAGGCTGTACTCCCATGTCCCACCCAGACACACCAATAAGTACCCCACCAGTCTCCTGTGCAGATCTCAAAGGCAATCAAGTTGGCATTCCACCTTAACCATCACACTTAGTTTTAAGTAAGAATTGGTTTTGAATCTGTTTTTATTACCTAGTTCTGCATATGTTGTCACGCAAAACTGTTTTATGGATTTTATAACTTGAAAGCCATAATTTTTTCTGTATGTTTACATAACCGTACCTGTCTCACAACTTTGGAGTATGAATTAAATTAGACCATTGGAATAACAAGATTATCACAGTGCCTGACATGTACTCTATGGGAAGCAGCTCTTAAAATTATTATTCCTTACTCTTTTCCACCAGAATTTTCAGGTTCCTACTTAGGAAAGAAAAGTACATCATTAATTCTTTAGTTATTCTATGAAATCTCTCTGAAATCAGTGGCTATATTTTTAAACCCTTATCTCAAATACACAGTCCACTGCCTGGTACTTAATGCATTTTGGTGAAATTTTCCTCCCGGCTATAAAATACCTTGAGTACAAAGGAAAAAGCTTCCTCTGTTTATCCAGAAGTTCAGGCAGCTTGCACCTCTTCACACTTGTTACCTCTTGACTCTTTTAGCAAGCAGAACTTTATGTTGTTAAACACTGACACGTCTATCCAGTCACTGCTGATAGTCTTCCTCGCTAGTTACAGCCCCTAAGACCTACTACAAAAAGATAAAGAAGTAAAATCTTTTCTACATGAAGAAACCCTCAAATAGGGTGGCTATGAAATGTTAGATGCACACAGAGGCTGCAGAAAATGGACAGTCAGGTGCAGCTTCCTGAGATGAATTTGTAAAGCGTTGAATGACATCAGCTTAAAATCTCATTTTTTAAATAGAAGGTCAAAGCATGTGGCTGGTCAACCAAACTAAGCTACCTTACCCTTTCAGAAACCGCACCAGGGTTTTATTAAGCACAAAAGATATTGTTAAGGTCCCACCTAGGGAATATAAATGCTACTGAATGGATATAGGGCATGAAGGAAATCCTATGACTTTTGATGAGTAAAGGTACCTAGAAGAATATTATTTATAACACAATCATTCAATGAATGAAAATATCATTTTCACTCTTAAGAGTAAGGGATGGTTTTAATCAATGGATCATATACTAATAAAGATTTTAAAAATATTTTATACTAATTTTTAAAGAAACATTGAATCAGGAGTTTTCATTAATTAAAAGATAAACTTCTGGTAGGGGAAAGGTAATAAGGGAAAAGAAAAACTATGAGAAAATGAAAAAATGGAAATAAAGTGTTTGTAAATGGGTAGGGGAGGAGGGGTGAAGGGAGGGCTGGGACAAGGGGAATAAATGAGAACCAAGACCTGTCATGTAGAGGTGCAGGATCCCAATGATGAATGTAACTGTACTGTATACCTAGATTGTACCAATAAACTCAATGAGAAAAACAAAAGATAAACTTCTAGCCAGGCACAGTGGCGCACCCCTATAATTCCAGCACTCAGGAGGCTGAGGCAGGAGGATCTCTGTGAGTTCAAGACCAGCATGGGCTACAGAGTGAGTTCCAGGTCACTCTCAACTACATAATGATACCCTGTCTCAGAAAACCAAAAAAAGAGATAAGCTTCTATAATATGACATTTTGAGGCCTTCGTAGAGAGACATTTTTTTGACTTTGTAGAAATTGCCAGAGTTTACACTATTCAAAGGAGTTTCTAAGAAAATAAACTTCATTTTTCATGCAGTTTTAAATGAATGATCTCATGAGCTGCAGTTAAAAGAGGTAATTCTAAAATGTGGTTATCTGAGAACGATTTTTGAGTTTTTTAATAGATGATACTTGTGACAGACAGACTAAGACTACTCCAGTGGAAACATCTACTGATACTCTTGTACCATCACCTCTTTTTTAGTCTGGTTAGCATTTGTAACTTGTTCACAACAAATGTGATATGAGAACGTATGTCATCTTCATGGCTAGGTTAAATAAGAGCATAAATCCCTTCTTGCTAGTAGACTCTGTCCCATGCTAGCTTTAATAAAACCAGCTTCCGTGCCATGCAAACTCACCAATGACAATGATCTGATGCATGACTCTGTCTAATAGCTTGGGATGAAATGAGGCTCTAGTTGAAAGCCCAAAAGGAACTGAATTTTGTCAACAACCCAATAAGCGAGTTCAGAATTGGGCATTTATTCAATTGATTCTGAGATGAGACTTCAACCCTGGCCAATACTGTGATCATACCCTCCCAAAAAATATTGAAACAGAGAAGGAACATAAGCTGTGCTATGATTTCTGATCCACACAAACTTTGAGATAAATCAGCTTGTCATTTTGGGCTGCTAAGTTTGTGGTACATAGCAGAAGGCAAATAACAAAATAAATATGAAAGGTCATTTTTACTATTATTTAATGGTTGTTTATTATACCCGAAGTCTTCTCTTAAGTGATAATACTTGACTAGCTAGATGCTAGATAGCTGATAGTTAGATAGATAGATAAATATGAAGACACTTGATAAATCCTCAAAATAATCTGATAAGTCTATGATTTAGACTATTACATAAGACACAAAAAGTTTAGCTTTTTATCTGAAATTACATCACTGGTATGTCCAAAATTCATGATAGTCAACTTACTACATTCGTAACTACCAAGCATTAATATAATAAGTTAAACTGTAAAAGAATAGCATAGAAGACACTGAACTAATAGGTTAGTAATTGTGAGAAATATATAAAAATATGTGTGGAATCTAATATTTCAACATATAGGTATTATCAGTATTTTTATTATTTATTTGTTATACAATATTAGATTTTATTATAATGATTTCAAATAAATTTGGTTTATATTTCAAAATATTGTACTTGTGAGGATAACGAAAATAAAATCAGGCAATTATTCAAACCTATTTCTTTATAATCATACTATTCATTTGTATTTTCCAGTTATTCTTTTATACCAATAACTTCATCTCTCATCTCATCTACATACTCCTACTCTGAGTTATTACAATATTATTTATGAAGAAATGTATTTTCTGTGATGAGCAGATATAGGGAGGGTTGCAGAGAGAAAAAAGATCAGAGAGGTAGGCTATAGTAGAGGTCAGTAGGAAATATAAAGATGGAATCATGGAGAGAAAAATGAAAATAGAGATGATCAGGAGAGACATAAGGAAATTGATGGAAAGAACATGAGAGAGAATGGGTATGAAGAAACATTCATAAAAGTTTTAGTGATGCATTTTCCAAGCCTAATGAACCTCTTGAAAACACAGTTTCAAGAAACACTCTGAATACCAAGCATAATAAATAAAAGAAATCACAACCAATAAACTTATTATCTCTACCCAAAACAAAACAAAAGGAAGAAGCCCTAAAACAGCTATAGGAAAAAAAAAGACATTATCATCATAGGAGGAAAAATGTGATCAACATCTAATTATTTAATAAAACATGAAGAAGCCAAAATGGAAATATGTTCTTATGCCAGCCTCCAATATACAATTCTATATCTAATTAACATGTCCTCCAAAAGATCAATTAAAAGCATATGCACACTAAAAACTCAAGAGGTTCACTGCAGTAGACTTACATAAAAGAATAAAGGAAGGTTTTCAAGAAGGATAATTAGGAAGAAATAAGAAAATAAGAAAGAAGGCCTGGAAGGCAATGGGGAATACCTGGACAATAAATCTAAATAAATATTGACAATGTAAAACAATAATAAAGCCCCATGGGGTTTTAACAAAAAAAATTCTTTTGAGAACATGGAAATAACAGCACAGAGTGAGGAACTGTCAAAAATATTTATGGAGTGGAGGGCTGGAACCCCTGCAAGGTCCCATGGACCCTATCTAGATCCCTACCACAGAATCATCTGGGGTCATAAAGGCCATTATTAGGAGCAACAGAAGACAGAGCAGAAGTGAACAACACAGTGCCTCTGTAAGGCTCCTGGAAGAAAATTGAACCCCACTGGGAAAGTGAAGAAATCTTTGCAGCAAAAGCCCTAAAAGTAAACAATCTCCAATCTCCATTGATGTATCCTGCAAAACTATCGTTCAAAATCAATCGGGGAAATATACTTCCACAAAAATGTACGCCTGAGAAACTTCATGAGTACCAATTCAGGACACCAAAGAACTGTAAACAATATCCTGGAAAAAGACAATGAGGATCATCACTCCATGAGGCCCAATAGAGCAAAGCCATCAGACAAGGCAAGACATTAAATGGAAAGAGGGAAAAAATGAAAAATAAAAGAGCCAATGACAGGAAAATATGACAAGGATAACTCAATACATATTACTTACAACTATCAATGTTAATCGCCTCTGTTCACCAATCAAAAGAAATAGACTGGCAGAATGGTTCAAGAAGCAAATTCCAGCAATATGCTGTATAGAAGAAACACACTTAATTCAAAAAGAAATTCATAGACTGAAAGTAAAAGGATGGAAAACAATTCCCCATATGACAGGAATCTGGAAAAAAGCAGGGGTAGCTATCTTATTGGCAGGCAAAGTAGATTTCAAACCAACACTTACTAAGAGAAGCCAAAGAAGATAACTACATCCTTGTAAAGGGAACAATCCAAGAGGAAGTGATGGCAATCATATATTCACCAAATACTAATTACCACAACTATACAAAACAATATTAGTGGACACGAAATACCAAATAAGCACTAATACAATTGTAGTGGGGGATTTCAATACGCCACTGTCACAAATAGACAGATCATCTAGACAAAAAAATCAACAACAAAATACTATAACTGAAACAAACTTTTGAACAAATGGACTTAATAGCTGTCTACAGAGTGTCTCACCCCACAAAAATCAGAATACACATTCTTTTCAGCTGCACATGGTCATACTCCAAAATAGACCACTTGATAGCTCGTAGAACATGTTTTAGTCAATGCAAAGGAATTGAATTTATTTACTGTATATTATCAGAACATAGTTTAATTTAATTGGAGATCAGTAGCATAAGAAACCACAAGAGCTTCACGAATACATGGAAATTGAATAACACTCTGCTAAGCAGCCTCTAAGTCACAGGGGAAATTAAGGAATAATTTAGTTCATACAATTAAATGATAATGCCAATACAAAATACAGTGAATGCCAATACTAGGAATACAGAGTAAGCTCAAATAACCTAATGCTGAACCTCAAGCTCCTAGAAAAAGAAGACAAATCCAAAGCAACTAGAAGGGAGGAAATTATAAAGATCAGAGCAGAAATTAATACAATGCAGACTAACAGAATGATACAAAAAATCAGCAAAAGAAAAAATTGGTTCTTCAAAAGAATAAATAAAATCAACAAACCCTTATCATAAAAATAAAAAACAAAACAAAAAAAAAGGACGAAGGGCCAGGGTTTAGCTCAGTGGTTCCACTACCTGCTTCACAAATGCAAGACCCCAAATTTGATCCCCAGTACCTCCCAAAAAATGCAAAAAAAGGAAAGAAAATGTTCAAATCCATGCAATTAGGAACAACAAGGTTGGAATCACAACAGATCCAGCAGAAATTCAGAGGATTGCCAATAACTACTTTGAGAATTTGTACTCCAATAAAATAGAAAACACAGAAATAGATGCCTAGATACGTATGAACCACCAGAGTTGAATGAAAAAGATATAAAAAATCTAAACACTCCAATTTCAATCAGAGAAATTGAAAACATGATTAAAAATTTACCAGCAAAGGAAAGCCCAGGTCCTGATAGCTTCACTGGTAAATTCTCCAAGAGCTAATATCACTTCTTCTCAAGGTCTTTAGTGAAATTGAAAGGGAAGCAATACTTCCAAATTCATTTATGGAAGCATGCGTTACATTGATTCCAAAAGCAGAGAAACATACAACCAAAAAAGAGAACTAGGCCAAGCTCCCTAATGAACACAGGTGCAAAAATCCTCAATAAAACACCAGCAAACAATACAGAGGATCATCAAGAAGATCATACAACCTGACCAAGTAGGATTCATCTAAGGGATGCAAGGATGGTTCAAAATATGTAAATCAGTAAATGTAATGCACTATTTAACAGAGTCAAAGACAAGGAATATATGGTCATCTCAATAGATTCAAGAAAAAGCGTTCCACAAACTCCAACACCTTTTCATGATAAACACGCTACAGAGGGCTAGGGATTTAGCTCACTGGCACAATGCCTGCATACCAAGAGTGAGGTCCTGAGTTTGATCCCCAGAAAGCCACCCAAAAAAGTACAGAAAATTGAATAAACAGTCTCTGTCTCAACTTGATTAAAGTCATCTATGAAAAACCAACAGCAGCCAATATCATGCTACTCAAAAAATGAAATCCTTCACCCTAAAATCAGGAACAAGACAAGGATGTCCACTATCACCACTGCTGTTCAATATAGTTCTGGAAACATTAAACACAACAATCAGATACGAGATAGAAATAAAAGGAATAAAGCTGGGAAAAGACCATAAAGAATGAGAAATTAGAATCATTCATAGGAAAATGGATACATATTGAGGATATGCTCCTAAGTGAAATAAATAAGTCACACTTGTGTAAATACTGAATAGTTTCTCTGGTGTGAAAAACTATAATTGTACATAATATCCTAATAAGATAATTGACAATGTGAAATAAGAAAAGGGCTAAAGGTGTAGGGAAAGTGGGAAGGGTGGGGGAAAGATAATAAGGGAAAAGAAAAAAATATGAAAAAATTAAAAAATGGAAATAAAGTGTTTGTAAATAGGGAAGGGAGGAGGGGTGAAGGGAGGGCAGGGACAAGGAGGAAAAATGAGAACCAAGACCTGTCATGTAAAGGTACAAGATCCCAATAATGAATGTAACTGTACTGTATACCTAAAACGTACCAATAAACTCAATGAGAAAAAAAAAGTTGGGAAAATAAAAAGTTAAATTGTCATTATTTGCAGGTGACATGATACTCTATATAGAAGACCCCAAGAACTCCACCAGATATTCCCCTGCCAGCTATCTTCCTGAAAGAGGTAAGACTCATATCACAATGATACTTGTCTACCCATATTAATAGCAGCACAACTCATGATAGGTGAATCATGGAAATGGCTGATATGTTAATCAATAGATTAATGGAAATAGAAAAATGTGGTATTTATAAACAATGAAGTATAACTCAACAATAAAAATGGAAACATTTGAATCATTTGTAGGGAAACAGATGCACCTTGAGATCATAATATTAAGTGAAATAAATCAGACAAAAGATGAAATGTTGTACTCCTTTTGCATATGAGAATCCAAAGTATGAATAAATTCATGATCAAAATTAAAAAATAGATAATAGGAAACAGGGAGACTGATCTTTTACAAATGGGAAGGGAATCAAGAGACTGGGAAAGGTTACAAATGGGGGGGAAGGGAGGAAAAAAGAAAGATGTGTTAGGTAAATGAGCCAACTCCTCATGGTTATTGTAATCACTATGTTCAGCAAACACTTCCTAATAAAATTAAATAAAATTTAAAAAAACAGAAAAGCAAAATAAAAATAAAAATCATAACGGCTGGGATGTAGTTCAGTGCAAGCACCTTGAGTTCAAGCCATAGTACAGAAAAAAGTTAAATAAAAATAAATAAGCAAATAACTAAGTTAAACTTAAGAAGTGTTCACACCGCAGGGAAGGCAGAGGATTAGGGTAGATGAGAGGAGCACAAAGACAGCATCAAATCTCCTACAAGGATAATAATTCCTAAGTTAAATGTTGAGTTCATGGGTATTCTATTTAATGTTAGGATTTTCAATGTATACAAATTGTTATACATACATACATACATATATATATATATAGCTATTATATCATATTATATATAATATACTAAGCATATATATATTAGGGAGATTGGCCTATAGTTCTTTATTTTTCATTGCATCTTTCTCTGCTTTTGGAATCAATGTAACGCATGCTTCCATGAATGAATTTGGAAGTATTGCATCCCTTTCAATTTCACTAAAGAGTTTGAGAAGAAGTGGCATTAGCGCTTCCTTACATTTCTTGTAGAATTTACCAGTGAAGCTATCAGGAACTGGGCTTTCCTTTGTTGGTAAGTTTTTAATCATGTTTTCAATTTCACTGATTGAAATTGGAATGTGTAGAATTTTTATATCTTTTTCATTCACCTCTGGTAGTTCATATGTACGTATGTATGTATGTATGTATCTATCTATCTATCTATCTATCTATCTATTCCAGTTCTCTTTTACATGTTGGACACAGGTATTTACTATAAACAAAACTTTTGGGAAACATTTAAAAATTTTGATTTGGAAATGCAGTACTTCTCATTCAAATGGAAGTATTTTGAACAGACAACACAATCTAAATGACTGTTTAAAATCTTCGCTATATTTGACTATATAACTTGTGCTCTAAGAGGAAACAGATGACAGTTTCAATCATAATATTTATGCAAATTTATTGACTGTTATGATTTTTTTTGTTTTTTTGTTTTTTTGAGACAGGGTCTCACTATGTAGTTGAGACAGACCTGAAACTCACTGTGTAGCCCAGGCTGTTCTCGAACTCACAGCGATCCTCCTGCTTGAGCATCCCAAGCGCTGGGATTACAGGCATTCGGCATCACACCCGGCCTAACTTTTATGATTTTAAAGCTTGTTTTTTTTGTTTTGTTTTGTTTTGTTTTGTTTTGTTTTGTTTTGTTCCGGGGATTGAACTCAGGCCTTGCACTTGTGAGGCAGGTGGCGGAAACACTGAGTTACCCGGTTATCAACTTTTATGTTTTAAGAAATAGTTTACATTAAGAATGGTCAAGAAAGATAATTATCCAAACCATTTCATCTTGCTCATTACAATTCTTTATTGTTAAAATGTGCACAGTTTTATTACATAAATACTGGGTCCTTGATATTATGAAAAAAGAAAGGAAAACATAAACGTTGAAAGAAAAGGAAAAAGCAGCTTCAAAAGTACACAAAAGTGGGACCAAATAAGTGCAAAATAATAAAATAAACCTGTAAATTAAATAAAAATTAGGATAAATGAAAAGCAATAAGATCAAATAAATGAAAATAATCAAAAGTTAAATGAAAACTAAAATAAACACAGAGAAAGAAAGAAATGTTTACATTACATCTTAATACTGAAAATCTCCACAGGCTGACCAGTTTCATCCCTTTAGAATCTTAGAGTAAGTTATTGGGAACTGCAAGTAAGTAAACTTAAGTTTCTTCTGGTCCAAATGTGCACTGTTTATGGTGATGACTTTACTTGCTTTTGGTCAAAAGCTTTGATTAATTTTTTAATGTGAGCCAGCTTGTTATAAAGATATGAATGTGTACACTTTTCTTCAGACCAATTGGGATTAGCTTGTTCTATCTTCTCATATGCTAGGGAGAGTTTTTCACTAATATCCTGATATTCTTGGGAGTTGGGAGAAACGAGCTTCCCTTGTGATTCTAGGTCATTCCTTGGTCTAGACAAATTCAGTATCTTGGAATGCAAGGTGTGGTATTCATTGTAATTTGCTCTAAATTCCTGGTCATAATGATGACGCTGCTCAGAAGAAACTATCGTGAAGTAGTTGCTCAAATAATCTGGAAGCCCAGATGGTGAAGGAGTCTTCCCAGAGGCAGCGTCATCTTCGTGAAAGTTTTTGCTTGTTTGCCCTTGCACTTTCCTCTTGTCTGTCCGAGTCTGCCTCGTGTGCCTACATCGTGTCAATATTATAATTTTGGTTATTTGCATTATGTTCTGTAAATATACATTCGGACTTCTCTTCAGACGACAAGCATTTCCTCTCCACTGTCTTCAGCTGTCTGTTTTCAATTGAGAGAGAGGGTGACATTTCTGAAGAAATATGTTTATTTGGATGATTCTTAAAGACGCTATTGTCCTGAATGATACTGTGAACACGTGGATCTTGAGTCCAAGGAGTTTCTTGACTGCTACAAGAATTGTAGTCAAAATTCACAGACACTTGAGGATTTGAAATGGGTAGGTAGGGTGGTAGTGATGGGGGACTGTCTTTGGTACTATGAGTATAGTTTTCAGTGCTTTGATTTAAGTGGCTATGTGGTGTTGACTGTATTAGGCTTGTCAAGTGAGATATACTGACTTCTCTTACCGTGAAGTCGTCAGGATCATCTGAATTGAAAAGTTCATACTCGGGAGAGGATGTGACATGTCTACCAGAACCTGGAGAAGATTCTTGGTTAGGAAATGGACGTACTTTTTTGGAAAGCACTAACTCCAACATCTGCCTCTCTAGCTCATTATATCCTGGCCAGTCTCTCTGAATCTCTGTATAAACACAATCCTTTAAGGAATATAAAGAATTCTGTGAATTCAGATTGGCTACCTCACACAAAATATTTCTAGGGGCAGTTTTGACATTTTCTTTGATACCATCTGTCTGCAGGAGAATAAGCAGTTCAAACTCACTGCAGTCCTTCAGTGCCAGTAAGTGGATCACCCTGGCCCTGTATGGCCACATGTGGACACTGTTGGAAACCCGGGATTTTCAAACTGTATATGCAGGGTTAACGGGAGCTGTTCTTTTCTTTGTTGGTGGTGCTGGATCTACAATGGCTTTAGCCGCTTTCCTAATTGGCACTCTTTTTTTTTTTTCCTCATTGAGTTTATTGGTACATTTTAGGTATACAGTACAGTTACATTCATCATTGGGATCTTGTACCTTTACATGACAGGTCTTGGTTCTCATTTTTTCCCCTTGTCCCTGCCCTCCCTTTACCCCTCCTCACTACACCTTTATAAACACTTCATTTCCATTTTTTTTCTTTTTCTCATTTTTTTCTTTTCCCCTATTAGCTTTCTCCTACCTTTCCAACTTTCCCTACACCTTTAGCCCCATTCTTCCTTCTTCACATTGTACATTATCTCATTAGGATCTTATGTACTATTATAGTTTATTCACACCAGAGAAACTATTCGGTATTTACACATGTGTGACTTATTTATTTCACTTAGTAGTATATCTTCAATATGTATCCATTTTCCTATGAATTAATCTAATTTCTCCTTCTTTATGGCTGAGTAATATTCCATTTTATAGAAAAACCACATCTTCTTTATCCAGTTTCCAACTGATGGGCAAATGGGATGTTTCCAAGTTTTAGCTATTACAAACCGTGGCACTCTTTTTTGTACATGTGGTTTTCTAAAACTTTGCCACTTGTTGCAGGATTTCGCTTCTGCCTCACTCATTCTTTCTGTGGCCATCTCATCAGAGCTATTTTCCCTACTCATTATAATTCTATGTTGTATTGATGGAGGACAACTAGGTTGTGAGTGATGATCCTTCAAGATGGTGTGTTGTGGGTGATCAGTTATGTCTTGATGGCTCCCCTTACTCACATTTGATGACTGAGCTTCCAATGATGATTTGTCAGGGGGAAATTTGATAAGCTCTGGGAGTCTTTGGCACCAAGCAGAAATCTGATGATTCATTGCATTCTTAGAGTTCTTGTAAGAGCTTCTTGCCTGAGTCACTGACCTGCTGAGCTCCCTGGGCAGCCAGCTGACCCTGTGCTTTCCCAGCTCTGTGCTGCCTGCCTTCTTCCTGGCCATCTGTCCTTCTTGGTGGATTCCTTCTCTAACATCTCCGCCTCCAGAGCCTATTGTATTGCCATATCTGTACACATCAAAGTTGAAAAAGAAAAAAATTTAAGGAAACAATGAATGGCAGGTATTCACTGTGAAGGATCAGCTTCTACTGTCATTACTCTTCCAATCAATTTCACTAAAAAGTGTAAGCACAACTCTCCCTCCATCCTTTCTCCCCAGACCCAAGGCAGGATTTCCTTGCATTTTCTTACCTTAACTAATGACATCAGCTTCGACCTAACTGCATAAGTAGAAAGCTTCTGATTTCTGTATTAGCCCTTAGAATAATACTCCTAATTAATTTTTCTCAAGATCATCTAGCTGGCCACCAAATTTTCTAGTTATAATATAGAAATTGACCACTTATCATGTACCAGAAGCATTTTGGATGTTTGGGTATATTACAGTGAACAAAACACGCAAAAACACAAACATCTCAGCTCCCATAACATATTCTTGTAAGATTTTCGGGCACCGCCTCTCCCATCCTCACCCTTCTCTCCATCCCATGGCCACTTACTATAATTCCCTGCATGTCTCCAGTCTTTTCTTGTCCCCAAGCATCTTCCAAAATGTCAGCAATGATTGCGATGAACTTTGCTTTAAAACAAGTGATGGTTTTTATTATTCAAGAATAAAATAAAACTTTCTGGCATAGCGCGCAAGACCCTTTTCATGTCATTGCTACTTCTAAGAGATGCATCGATCTGTTTGCTGTTCTCTGAATATGCCCCAATGCCCCAAGCCTTACAACTGATGCTCCTCCTGCCCACTGGTGCTCTGCTCCCTGAAGTTGGTTTGTGTTACTCTGTACAGAGTCCTCAATGGATCAATCTAACATAGCACCCTACACTCACAAAAAATCAAGGATTCTCTATTATCTGGCTTTTTCTTTCATGGAAGTCTATTTACTACCCCAAAACATATGACCTCCATGTGCTTCTTTTACATATGCTATCTTCACAGAATATGAGCTTAGCAACAATTTGGATCATGTCAGCTTTTGTGGCACTACTGTATCTCCAGTAGCTGGAAGTGTGCCTGGAACACATAGCAATTGCTCAGCAAATGAATCCATCAGTGTTACCCACTTCTAAATCACAGTCTTGATAGGTCTGCCTTTCCAAGTTTCCACTCAATCTTAGAATCCCATTTGGAATGACACCACATATGGATGATCTCTCTGTAATCAAAAGTAATGTTTCCCTTCCTTATAATCTTAGGGTACTTTGTGCAACCTCAAGGAAAATATCACACCCTGTGTCACAATTCATAAAT
Organism: Fukomys damarensis; assembly: GCF_012274545.1. Classification (NCBI taxonomy): domain Eukaryota; kingdom Metazoa; phylum Chordata; class Mammalia; order Rodentia; family Bathyergidae; genus Fukomys; species Fukomys damarensis. The sequence continues at coordinate 120,932,197 of NW_022900951.1, read as the reverse complement.
TCTTTGTCTTCTCCAATAGCTTGTCCTTTATGCCCAAGCAACTACATTCTAAATTGGTGTGATCCTTTCCCTTTTTCCCCAGTGCCTCTTTCTAGAATCAGCAGGTACATAAGAGAAGGCAGTCTCTTAATATTGGCTAAAAGAATGAATGGTAACACCTTGGCATTTCTCCAAGCAGAGATATATTACTATGGCATCAAGGGGTCATATGATGTCTGTTAAGGTCAGAGAGATGTTTCTTGACTCTCTAAGGTGTTTTCATATTCCTGTTAACTTTGCAGTATATTTCTATAAAATGTGAAATCACTGGTACAGAGAGAACATAATATCCTTCTTGGAAGGCCAATGAATAACGCAAATACACTCAGTAGTACAGTGTTTAAATATATGTACAAATACTGTGATTCATCCTGCAAACTACTAGAAAACAGTGGAAGAAATAATCTACCTTTGTTATATTGATGATTGGAATCTTGGGAGAATAAATATTCTAAGGATAGTCTTATTTCCTTCAAAGATTATAATAAGATCTGTAGGCAAGTCACTGTGAGGAGGGCCACATTGTGAGAAAAAGGAAAAAAATTAAATTGATAGTTATAAAAAGGACTTGAAAACATAAAGAAATATTTCATTATTTCTAACAAACTGAATGCTCTCAGGATGTCATCTATTTCTAAATCACTACATACATTTAATTCAATTGCAATAAAGTTTTCAGCTGAAGGTTTTCTTTGAATTTTCTACAGATATTCTGAAGTTCAACTGGAAAAAGAACTAAAATAATGGCAAAAATGCAACTAAGAACAGGGAGCCTCTGCACATAAAACTAAAATAGTTAACCGAGGGAAGACCTACAGGAAGAGGTGCCAAATGAAAGTGAACACACGTATGACATATAGATCCCGGGAATTTAATAGATATTAAACAAAGCCCTCAATAATCAATGGGAAAAGTGCAGGTCAACACATTAACACTGGTTAAGAAAAGTTGCCAACATTTTAAAATAAATAGCAAATCAGAATCTCTGTTTATAACATACTATGCATTGAATTGCACACTATTGTTCTTAATGACAAAAGACAAGAAGCTTAAGAGTAATTTTAATGATTACTCAAGAAAACTTGAGAATACTGTATGTGTATTATATAATGAGCACTCAAATTTTATACATAAGCCTCAAAATTAATGTCAAGGTAAGAAAAGCTTAAGGAATAATACAGATACTCCATTTGGAGGCATGTGCATTGTACCATGATTATGACCTATTTACTAATACTGAAAGTTATTGGTTTAAAAAGTCCTTAAAAATTCTTAATCATCAAAATTACTGAATGCTATCCTAACTTTCCGAATAAATTGGTGGCACTAGTAAATTGCATTATAATAAAATACGTGATGCTGTAAATCTAAGCAGTTGATCTGGCCACATTAATTGGATAAGCAAACAATAAAATGCCTACACCTCTAGTGTACATTTCAAGGTCACTGGACAACAACATGCACATCCATAGCTCTCCCTGCCTCTCCAGAAAATGCTGCAGCTTTTAACACAGCAAAACTTCTTTATTAATATCTTAACTGGACAACAACAGGCATATCCATAGCTCTACTTGCCTCTCCAGAAAATGGTGCAGCTTTTACATTTTATTAATCTTTGCCACTTGAAGTGCTTTACCTATTTCCCACTTTGATGGTGCTTCAACACCTTTCTTTGATCATCTGTGACACTCTACACAAATTAGTGACACCACCAATTCCCAAACTCTGAGCAATCCTCTGTCGTACTAGGTGGCTGGGATCTCACTGATATCTCCTTTATAGATGACATCCTGGTTTGAACCCAAACCCGCTTTCATTCATGATTTTCAAAGCACTTGAATGTCTGACCTAATAAAGAACTATGTCTCCCTTTGCTTGAATATTCCACTTGATCACCATCCAAATCATGAGCTCCGTGAGGCTACACTGCGTTCACTGTGTGGCTTCCTCCTACCAAAGCTTTCTTGCTGTTAAACTCTGTCTTAGTAACTTTTCTCTCATTGCTGAGATAAAATACCTGACACCTAAAATTAAAGGGGGAAAGGTTTATTTAGCTCACAGTTTGTAGAGGTTTCAGTCCGTCGTTGGCTGGCTCCAAGGCAGAGGGGCACATGGTAGAGGGGTGTCACAGAGGAGAAGCAGTTCTTTGCATGCAGAACAGGAAAAATAACAAGAGACTTTCTGCCCCTTTTATCTTATCCTGACTATTGCAATCAGGACAGTGCCAAACCCATCAGCGAAATGATTGAGTAATCACACACCCTCAATCCCAGAATCACACACTCTAGATTCAGCCACTTCTGAAAAAGCCACCAATGACAGCATGAGGCTGTCGAGGAACTTTTAGACCCAAACCATAACACCCTCTGCATGCCTTCCCTCAAGAAGTATGAATTCGTCCTTAAGAATCTCCTCTAATATTTTCTACAGGATGGCTAAAGTAGAACTTAACTTTCCCCAAGGGTGCTACTTCACTCTAGCCCTATAAATCAAGGTTGGTGTCAGTTTCCTCAGACTGCTGAAACAATCTACCATAGTCTGGGTGCATCAGAAACAAATGGAATTTAATTGTCACTGTTGTGAGGCTGGAAATCCATGTCAAGATGCCTACAAATTAGGTGTCTGATGAGGGTCTGCTTTCTGGTTCATGTCTCCTCACTGTTTTTGGAGAGGGGAAAAGGAAAAGAATCGCTCCGGGGTCTGCTTTAAAAAGGCACTAATCCCCCCCATGGGGGCGCCATCCTCCCACCCTAGTCATGTATCAAGACCCCACCTCCTACTACCACCTTGGAAGTGAGAATTTCAACATATGAATTTTAGGCGGACACATTCAGGCTGTAGAATTCCATGCTTGCTTCCTCATAGGTGCATGTCCTTCTTCCAGGAAAGATGCATTCATTCCATCTCAATAGTCCCAAAAGTCTCACCTCATTTATGTAACTAAAGCCTCTAAAATGCAGAGTGCCATGTAAATATCATCTGTTCAGACAAGGGTAAGACTCAAAGTGCAAACTATTCTGAGGCAAATCGCTCCCCACCTGTTAAACTGTGAAAGCAAACATGTCACGTGCTTCCAAAACACCATGATTCTGGAAGGAAGAACTGTGAAAGGGACAGGGAGTATTCGGTCTCAAGCAAGGCCAATGCAACAGAAAAACTGCGTTAAACCTCAATGCTGGAGAATAATGTTGTTTGGCTTGATGCTCTGGCCTCTAGTCCACTGGGCTTGCCATCCTAATTTCCAGAATGATTAGGTCCTTCGTCCCACACTATGGACCCACTGTAGTAGAGGATCCTACATGGAGTGGCATCCCTACTGCTGTCCATGTCGTGTTTGGACCTGAAAGGCTCGGCTGACCCTGTCCCCATGGCAGCCCTCTGCTTGTCCCTTTCCTCTGAGGTCACTGTCAGTGGTTTCCCACCTCCGCAGCAGCTCTGTGCCTTGGCTGCTCCCCTGGTGTGGCCCCAAGCTGAAACCTCATGCTTGTGCATCTAGCAATGTGGGGCTTCTGTCCCCATGGCTCCAATGACCATTTCCTCAGCCTGGGCTCTCTGTGGTGGCCCAGTGTTCACTGGGCTCCCAACTTCTGGGCCTGTGCTGGGAGGGCAGCCCTGCCATTTTGAGAATTTCCTTCATTGTCATCCTTTCCGTGTCTCCTATAATTTTTCCTGGCTTGCCTTTCGGAGGCTGACTAACCATTCTCCTTATCAGATACAATTTTGGCTACATCTTTTCTGTTTTTTCCCAAACGGCTTCTCCCCCTCTGTTCATATGAAATGTCTGAGAATACTCCAAATCTTTGTTGTTGTTGGTGGTGGTGGTGGCTTCCTTGTTAGTTAACAATTCCATGTCTAAGTAATTTCTCTCTTCTTGAATTTTAATATAAGTAGTCAAGAAAATCCAAACCACACCTTCAATATTTTGCTTGGATTTTTTTCCATTAAATTTATTGCTACGCTTTAGGTATACAATACAGTCATTCATCATTGTGATCTTGTACCTTACATGGTGTATCTTGCTTCTTATTTTTTCCCTGTTCCCCTGCCCTCTCTTCAAACCCACTACCCCTCCCTATTTACAAAGACTTTGTTTCCAGTTTTTCTGTTTCTCATATTTTTTCCTTTCCCTTCTTTCCTTTCCCCCAATCCTCCCACTTCTGCTACCCCATATAGACCTTTCCTTCCTATTTCACATTATCAATTATACATGTTGTTCCTTATTTACACTTTTAGTTTCTCACATCAGGTAAACTGTTCGGTATTTACACGTTTGTCATATTTACTTCACTTAATAGCGTGGCCTCATGCCAGGGATGTTGCTCAGTGGCACCGGTGCCTATCTTGCCACACAAGGTCCTTAGTTCCTGGCACGTGTGCACACACACACACACACACACACACACACACACACACACAAGGGTATGGCTTCCATTTGCATCCATTTAGTTATAAATTTCTCTAGTTTCTCATTCTTTTTGGCTGAGTAATATTCCATTTTATTTTTGAAAACCCACATCTTCCTTGTTCAGTCACCTGTTAATGGGCAATTGGGATGTTTCTAAGTTTTTGCTATAAAAAATTCTGCCACTATAAATAGGGGTGATCATATATTACTGTGGTGTTGTTCTTTTAATTCCTTTGCATAGTTTTTTGAGGTATGTCCTTACTGACATCCAAAGTGGTTGCACCAGTCCGCACTCCCACCAACAGTGAAGAAGGGTTCCTTCAACCCTGCCAGCATTTCTTATTGATTTATTTCTTGATAGCAGCCATTCTTTGTGGGGTGAGGTGGAAACTCAGTGTTGTTTTCATCTGCATCTCTCAAATAACCAGTGATGTTGAACATTTTTGATATGTTTATTTGCTGCTTTTCCTTCTTTTTCTGAGAAATATCTGGTCATTTCAGATGCCCATTTTTGAATTGGATCTTTGTATTTGGCAGAGTCTAATTTTTTAAGTTCTTTACATATTCTAGATAGTACTGTAGATAGTTTGTCTGAGGAACAGATGATAAAATATTTTTCCACACTGTAGGCAGATGTCTCTTAGCTCTTTTGGTTGTTTCTTTTGCAGTGCAGAAGCTTTTCTGTTGTTGTTGTTTCCTCTTTTCATTTTCACAGCATTGTTTTTTTACTGAGTTTATTGGTACGTTTGAAGTATACAGTACAGTTACATTCATCATTGGGATCTTGTACCCTTACATGACAGATCTTGGCTTTCATTTTTTCCCCATACCCCTTCCCTCCCTTCATCCCCCTACCCTCCCTTATTTACAAAGACTTTGTTTCCATTTTTTCCTTTTCTCACATTTTTCTTTCCCCTTATTTCCTTTCTCCTACCCTTCCCACTTCCCCTACACTTTCAGCTGTTTTCTTCCTATTTTACATTATCAGTTATACTATTTGGATCTTATTTACACTTTTAGAAGTTTTTTAAAAGGATGAAATCCCAGTTGTTGATTCTTTGTGCTAGTTCCCATGCTACTGAGGTTTTGTTCATAAAGTCTTTTCCTATGCCAGTGTCTTCAAGAGTTCTACCTAACTTATCTTCCAGAAAGTTTAGTGTTTCTGCTTTAATGTTTATATCTTTAATCCATTTTGATTTTAGTTTAGTGCATGATAAAAATAGGGGTCTAGTTTTGTTCTTTGGCAGGTTGAAATCCAGTTGTTTCAATGCCATTTATTAAAGATGCTATCTTTTCTCTTGTATAGCTCCTTTGTCAAAGATGAAGTAGCTCAGTATGTCTGGAGTTGTTTCTGTATCTTTTAACCTATGCATTCCACTGATCATTGTGTATGTTTATTTGCCAGTACCATGCTGTTTTTATCACCATATCTTTGTAGTATAGTTTTGAGACAGAGATTGTTATAACCCCTGCTATGTCTCTCTGTTGCCTAGAATTGCTTTTGATATTCTAGGTCTTCTTTCACTACAAATGAATTTTTGAATTGTTTTCACTAGCTCAGTGAAATACACCATTGGGATTTCAATTGGGATTTCATTGGGTCTATATAGCAGTTTTGGAAGGATAGCCATTTTCACTATATTAGTTCTTCCAGGAGCAAGGGATATCTTTCCTTTTTTTGTTTTTTTTTGTTTGTTTGTTTGTTTTTGTTGTTGTTGTTTTGCTTTTGAGACAGTGTCTCACTATAGAGTTGAGAATGAGCTGGAATGCTCACTATGCAGCCCAGGCTGGTCTTGAAATCACAGCGATCCACCTGCCTCAGCCTCCCAAGTGCTGGGATTACAGGTGTGTGCCACCACACCCGGCTCCATCTTTCCATTTTCTTATATCCTCTTCGATCTCTTTTTTTCAGAGTGCTGCAGTTTTCACTGTAGAGATCTTTTGCTTCCTTCGTTAGATTGATTCCTAGATATTACATTTTTTGATGGTATTGCGAAAGAAATTTTTCCCTGGTTTCTCTCAGAGAGTCTGTTATTTGTGTACAAGAAGGCTATTGATTTTTGAGTGTTGATTTTGTATCCATCTGCTCTAGTAAATCTCTCAGTTAAGTCTAGAGGCCTTCTGGTGAGGATTTTGGGGTCTTCTATGTAAAGTATCATGTACAGTTACTCAGTATATTTACTCAGCCAAATATCCAATTTCATCCCCACAAATTCTACATTCCACAAAACACTATGACACAAAAAGAATTCAGCCATGTTCCTTGACAATTTCAAACAAGGAAGACCATGTGTATCTCATTTTCATTTAAAATCTTGTCAGAATGGCCTTCACCATATATTGTTCTGTCAAATCCTACTCAGAATTACTTAGGCATTCTCTAAAGAGGTTTGGTTTTTCCTATAGTTCCCCTTTTCTTTTTGAGCTCTCACCATAATCATCCTTCATGATTGCTTCATGATAATATAAGCTTTTCACAGCATGAAGATTCTCAAAATTGTTTCAGCCTCTACAACTACCCAGCTCAGGAGCTACTTCTGCATTTTTATAAATTTGTTATTCCAGTACAAGTTTTCTGTCTTAGTCTGTTCAGGCTGTCATAAGTATGATAGGTTGGGGTGTTGTAAACATAAAAAAAATTGTCATAGTCCTGTAGACTGGGAAGTCCAACATCAAGATGTCAACAGTCTCAGTATTTCACAAGGGTATACATTTTCATACATAGATTACATCTTTTTTTCAACAGACTCACTAGGTGAAAGGAGCATGCATGCTCTCTGAAATCTCTTTTATTCAATAGTTAATCCCAAAACCTAATTGCCTGATACTATTCATCTCCCTAAGATTCCACTTCCAAATACCATCACCTTAAGGGTTAGGATTTCAAAATATGACTTTGAGAGAAGGTTGCAAATATTTAGACTGTAGCAGTTAGAAAGTGAGAATATTTTCTGTTTACTTCTGCATAGTGTTATCACAAGAAGAACAAATTCATTCATTTGTACTTAAAGTTACTTTTCATCTGAGACATAATCTGGTTTTAATCCTTGTACCATAAAATCCCTCATGTTGCGCACTCTCTATGGCCAACCTCATATCATTTTTCCTCCTGTTCTATAGGTTACAACTACACTGACATTTATGTGATCCCTAAAATATGCCAGTCTCGTTCTTGCCTTGAATCCTCTGTATATGCTAATCCCACTCTGGTAATATTCAGGAGATTTTTAAAAATCTGCTTTCTATGTTTGCTCATATAACTTTCTCTGATTGCTTATCCTCCTAAATTTCAGTATAAGCACCCTTAACTTTTTGCGAAGATAACCAGAAGAGTTATAGTTTGGTCAAATGGAATTTCTATTTTTAGTTTTCAGAGGAATCTGCATACTGATTTCCATAGTAGTTGTACTAGTTTACCCTTCCACTAGCAGTGTAGAAAGATCTCTTTTTCCTGAAAGAGTTAAAGACATCTCATTATGGTGGTACATGTATATTCATGTTTATAGCAGCACAATATGTTTGTAGCAAAGTCATGTAAGCTACTATCAACAAATGGTTGGATAAAGGATAAATTGGAGTCATTTTGGGGAAAATTATACATCTTGAAATCATAATTTTAAATGTCATAAAACAGACACAGAGAGGTAAATGTCACATAGTTTCTTTTTTTTTGAGAAATCCGAAGTATATATAGATGATACAAAACAGGGAGATAGCAGGGAGGAGAAAGTAAGGGGAAATAAAAATGATCAAGTGGCGGGAGTTCAAAGCTAGTCTGAGCTACAAAGTTAGAACTTGTCTCACTTGTCTCAAAAAAAACAAACAAAAAAAAGAATTTTAAAAATAATTCCCCACAATGAATGTATTTATTATGTATGATAAACATATGCTGCACTAATAGAAAATTTCAAAGTATATACCATCATCAAAGCCTCTGCTAGGGATGCCTCAGGAAACAAATTGAATAATTTAAGTTAGGATAGTTAAAGGAGGGCTTACTCAAGAGATTGTCTTAAAAGAGATGGACATATTTAAGGTAAATGACAAGAGACATTGAAAGATCATGAGGCAAATAATACCTCCCTGGGTCAGGATATTAGAAGTATGGTGTGAATGCAAAAAATTTGATGGTGAACTATAGTAATCATGGTAAACAAATACTATATAGGCCAAGAGAGCCATGAAGAGAAGGAACTGAAGGAATAGATCTTTCTTTTTTGTTCTTTTTTCTAATCTGCTAGAATATCTCTATTAACCAAATCCCACCAAAAATCATAGAACATTGAATATTTCATATAGGTCACCTCGCATAGGAGAGAGCAAATCTTCATTGATATCCCAGAATCAACGCATTTTCCACATTAAATATCATTGTAGTAATCTGTATTTATAGAGTTGATTTTCAGAGAATGGAACTTATACTTTATTCTTTTAGTTACAATGCAATTCTCTGGAATCTAACTTACAGAAAGTAAATAGCATAACTTCTCTATATTTTGTAATGTATGCCTCAATGTTGTAAGTCACATGTACAAATTGTGGCAATATTTACATTTCTTTGGGTACATGTATGCCAGTAATCAAGGAGAAAGTCCCTCACCCAATGTGAAACATACTAATAATGTTAATGACTTTGACAGGCAAAATTTCCAAAAATATTTGAAACTATGGATTTGCTTATATTGTACTTAAGTGTTTGTTCCATGTCTATGTACATTTGCACTATAGATGAAGTTAACTCTAGAAGTGACTTTTTCTATGTGAAATTCATTTTTTTTAAATTTTTTTCCTTTTTATTGATTTTATTGGTACATTCTAGGTACACAGTACAGTTACATTCATTACCGGGATCCTGTACCTTCACATGACAGGTCTTTGGTTCTCATTTTTTCCCCTTGTCCCTGCCCTCCCTTCACCCCCTCCTCCCCTCCACATTTACAAACACTTTATTTCCATTTTTTCATTTTCTATACTTTTTTCTTTTCCATTATTACCTTTCCCCTACCCTTCCCACTTTCCCTACACCTTTAGCCCCTTATCTTTCTATTTCACATTGTTAATTATCCCATTAGGATCTTGTATACTATTATAGTTTTTTGGGTATCTTTCCAAAAGAATTAAAAGAATTGTATCACAGTGATATATGTGCACCCATGTTTATAGCAGCACAGTTTGTAATAGCTAAAACATGGAAAGAGCCCATTTGCTCATCAGTTGGAAACTGGATAAAGAAGATGTGGTTTTTCTATAAAATGGAATACTGCTCAGCCATAAAGAATGAGACGTTAGAGTCATTTATAGGAAAATGGATACATTTTGAGTATATACTCCTAAGTGAAATAAATAAGTCACACATGTGTAAATACCAAATAGTTTCTCTGGTGTGAAAAACTATAATAGAAATGACTTTTTATTACAATATTTCTATTTTTATGCAAGAATTTTATAGCTTTACAGAATATCTTCCCCATATTCAAAGTTGTTTTTAATAATTCTTCAGTTATCTGAACAAGTACTATAATCTACTTCCCCGAGAACAAAGACATAGAACATTAACCCACAAAAGTGACTGAAAATGTTCTCACTTTAAAACAACCTATGCAGGATGACTAATTCAGCCATTTCAAGGAAAGACTCTGTTCCTGTCCTTCTTCCTTTATGAAATTCCATGTACTTAATGTTATACACCTTCCTCCTTCCAGAGCCATGTTATATCTTTTTTTCCTGCCCAGATAAAGAGAGAATAAAAACTTCTCCAATTGCAAAACATCTCAGGAACCTTAGCGAGTCACCATTTTCCTGTCTTCTGATAGATATTTTCAACAATAATGGTCATTTCGTTTTTTTATTTGTCTTTGAGTACTCTTACGTTCCACTTAAAACAGATGTTACTAAATATGAACAATTTTCAAATCACTGGTCATTGTTCTAAAAACGCATCCTGGCTAAGTGAAATGCCATTTAGAATGAGATTTCCACAATTGTGTAATAATGGCATATATAATGATGTGTTTGCCTTGACTATTATAAGATAGAACTCTAGGCCACTGTGATCACTTACTGAGGTAGCCCAAGAGCACTCGGGGTGGATGTTTCCTGAATCAATGCAGTATCAATGGGGTCTATCATGGTTTTTAGGAGCCAAGATTGTTCACTGGAAAGGGACAATTGTTGGAGACCAGTGGAAAATGGAGGCCTAATTGGCCTCCTCTGTGAGCACAAAGGAGAAAAGCTGCACTCAGGGGTGATTGCATATTGCAGAAAAGTCTTAAGAAAACAGATTAAAGTTGTTTATCAGAGTATGCAGAGCTATTGGAAAGCAGACAAATCTTGTAACTTTGTTCACTTGTACCCATGTTTGAGTGAATAAAGGGAAGATGAGCCAGATACTAGGGGGGAGGATCCTCTGCCTACTAAGAGGCAAGAGCCTCCTGGCTTCCTGCATGTTAAACTGACTCCCTTCTTCTTTGTCATTTGTTGTCATTCATCCTTGTTCAAAGGGAGTAGCAGGGCCAGGTCCCAGAAAAAGGCCGGCCCATTGGTTCGGCTACAGATAATATTTAAGAGTTAACAGAGAGTTAATTGGGATAGTATAAACTTTGAATATAATTTTATCTGGTTTGGATTTTTGATTTACAGTCAGTTTAATATATTTTTTCAAGATTACTGTCCATTTTATGAACTTTCAAGAAGTCTCAAAAGTGACTCAATAAATATTTCAGTGCTTTCATTATTGATCATTTCAATTTGAGTTTGTCTTTATCAGTCTAGTAGAGCAATTAAAAAGGAAGAATGCATTCCAATAATTTCAAGGGTAGCTCCGTGTTTCGATTAATGTTAAATTGATGTTTTTATCCACTGAATTGCACATGCATGCTGGCAATGTTTTAGAAGTTAGTTGGATTTAACATTATATGTATAATACTGTATGAATATTGTATGAACACTATGATAAAGATATCTATGACACATCATAAGCTACATTGCAAAATTTTTACCATGATTGTCAAAAGAGTGCAATTATACAATTTTATTCTTTAGTTTCTGGTGCAATTAATTCTGTAGTTGAATATTACACTACATGTTTCCTTCTTTCTTTGTGGTTACAAAGATAGAGCTTGAAATAACTTCAGCTCATTTTACCCAACCCTTTAATTTTACAGCTAAAGAAATTGAGACCCAGAAAGGATAATAATTCCCCTTGATTATAATCTACATTGAGAATTCATCTCACCCTAGTCAGAATGACTATCATGAAGAATAAAAAATAAAATAAAGGCTGATGAGGATGCAAGAAAAAAGGAATTCTTATACACTGCTGGTGGGAGTGTAAGATAGTACAGTAACTATGGAAATCAGTATGGAGGTACCTCAAAAAATGATCCACCTCTACCACTTTTCAGTGCATACCTGAAGGAATTAAAGTCAGCATACTCTAGGCATGCCTGTATACATTTATCATGGCACGATCTATAATAGGCAAGATATGTAAACAGCCTAGATACTTATCAACAAATCGATAGACAAAAGTGTATTATTGTCATTGGCAGGAAAACCGATGAAACTCCAAATCATGTTAAGTAAAATAAGCCAGACTCAGGCAGACAAGTATCATATTTTCCCTAATATGTAGAATCTAAAAAGACTACATGAAAGTAGATGAGAAACTGTAATTAGGTAAGAGAAATGAAAGAAGAGGAGGGTATGAAGGACGGTAATGGGGGCATAACATGTTATTAATTCTATCATTAAAATATCGTGATGCAGACATGAATTTACAGAGCTGAAAAGGTGCCCACTACACTCCACAGAATGAAACATCAGGTCATGAAACAGTATATATATATGGCATTGCCATTTTTTAATTTTCAAAACTGCATTAATCTATAAAGAGATCAAGAAATTGTGTAGAATAGTGGTAACTTAATTGTTCTTCCCTGTCTCTGGAAGTAAGATGCTGGACATATTTCTTTGTTTAAGAGTATTTCTCATTTGTGTCATTATAAAGCATTTTTAAAAAGAGGAAATTAAGAATTGCTATAAATACATAAGTTGATGGATATATTAATTAGCTTCAAGGTACAGAACTAAATAGTTCATAATATATATGTATCCCAAAACATGATGAGCACTGTCAATATAATTTTATTTGTCAATTGTACACCAAAATTAAAATACAGAAAATGTAAAAGTACACAAAAAGCTGTATTTTCTATAACAGTAAGATCATTCACCCTTTTCACTGTGTGAACACTTGCACTGGTGGTATACAGTTAGTATTGGACAAATTGCTAGTGCCTATGAGCGTGACTCAAAGCAGTGGCAGACACAAACACACCACACACACACACACACACACACACACACACACGTCAGTTTCACCTAAGAACTGAATAAGCAGAAAAATATTAGTTTAATTAACATTGACAGTGGGAACATAACTTTTTAATATTCTTTGTAAAGAAGAATGTGAAAGCTGTATTAAGGAAGAACATTTGTGTGAATTGTAAGCTAAATTAGCCATTTTCTCATGACACACCATTTTACTTGATAATAATGACTGACAGATAAACTGTTTTTGTCAGATTAGCATATTTAGCAAATACGTTTCTGAAAGGAAACAAAATGTGCTTGTCAGTACAGTGAAAACATCCGCAATGATAAAATTCAAAAGAAAATTTATATTCATTACAATTTTCTTGAAAGGTTCCTAATACTTTTTTCTCTGAAGAAATTAGTGACATTAATCAATGTGATATTAGTTATAGCTATTATCTAGGCATTTGTCCAATGCAAATAAAAACACAGATATATAGATTGTAATAAGAGCTTGATAATTATCAAAAACTGGAAACACCTCAAATATTGATCAATTGACAATTGTCCAAATAAGTTTTAGGGTTTTTTTTTTTGGTTGTTTTTGCTAAATTTTTATTGAGTTTATTGGTACAATCTAGGTATACAATACAATTACATTCATTACTGGGATCCTGTACCTTTACATGATAGGTCTTCTCATTTTTTCCCCTTGTCCCTGCCCTCCCTTCACCCCCTCCCCCCTTCCCCATTTACAAACACTATTTCCATTTTTTCATATGTTTTCCTCTCCCTTATTACCTTTCCCCCACCCTTCCCACTTTCCCTATACCTTTAACCCTTTACTTCCTATTTCACATTATTAATTATCTCATTAGGATCTTGTGTACTATTATAGTTTTTCACACCAGAGAAACAATTCGGTATTTCAGTTAAAGAAATCTCTTTATGAACATTAAAAATAGGGAATCCTAAAATAAAACTAAAAATCTGAAGATGAATGGTCCTTGAACATATTTAAGTTGCTTATTGCCCTTGTAGTCTTATATTATTCTCTTTCTTTCATATTTTAGAGAATACTTTATTAGTTTCTGTAATCAAACCCATGTAGATATGACCTTACATATTTAATACAGTGGATTACCCCTGTAGAAATATAAAAAAAATTAACTTTCTAGACCAATATGGCTGTTAATTTCTGTACAATGCCAACTCAACACAGTAAATTGGGATAACTTTTTCCAAAGTCGACAGCACAGTTAAAGTTTCCAAAAATTCAAATTATATA
>NW_022900951.1:120906558-120917123 GCF_012274545.1 Fukomys damarensis | reverse complement strand
TTTTTGTTGTGGCTAGTTGGGGGCCTATATGCCTCACTTATCTGAATGTCAAATTCTTCCCTTCTGTTTGGGAAGTTTTCTGTCATTAATTCTATGAAGAGCTTTTTTAAGTCATTTGTATTTTCTCCTGCTACTTCATGGATTCCTATCAGTCTTATGTTATTCTTCTTTGCATCATCTAGGAGTTGCTGGATCGATTTCTCATGATCCCCTACTGTTTTTAAGAGACCTCTCTTTTCATGGTCACTGACTGCCATCTTATCTTCTATATCTGAGATTCTATCTTCGAATTTTTATTGTGTTGTGTACACTTTCAAAGGAGTGTTTAATCTCCTGGATATCTGTTTGAATCTGTTTTATGGATTCCATTTCTTTCCTATGTTGGGTGTTTATTGTTTCCATTTCTTTCTTATGCTGGGCCTTCATGGCTTCTGTCATGGTGCTGAGCTCATCTATTTTTTTGTTAGTCTCTGTTCTAGAGTCTCAAATCACATCTTTCATTTTGCTCACCATCTCTATGGTTATCTGGGAAATTATTTCTGTTTTGAATTTTTCTAGAGCCTGATTAATCTGTTTTGTTACTTCCTGTGCTTTGAGTTCAGGATGTCCTGGTGGTTCACTATTGGCCTTTTCATCCTCATTTGTCCTACTGCTTGCCATTGGTAAACTGGAAGTCTGTCTTTGTGTCTTGCTTAAGTGTTTTCTCATTTTTATTTTTGTTGTCCGGCTGTCCTTGGTTTAATCTCTGGGTTATCACCCAAATCTTCCTGATATGGTTGCACCCTAGCTTCCGGGTCTCTATCGACCCACAGACATTCTCATCTCCATAGCATCAGAGAAAACAGATTGTTGAATCAACCACAATCCTTTATCCCATCCAGCAACACAATATGATCAAGCACAACTTGGAAGCTGACCACCTTTGGTAGTCACTAGTCTATCACCCTTAAACCATTTGAATTAAATTGAAATCAAGAAGCAGTCCAAAACATGTCTGCAATGAACAAACTTTTCAATATAGTATATTTACCATTTAGGATGGGAGCTCAGACAGTGCTAGGACTCAAGACCCTTGATCTCAGTTAGCTGATGGCTGAACCCCATGATGCAGACTGACCTCGGGCTGTAAGGCCCAGATTGAGTTCTCTAACCTTCTGAATGGTTGAACTCCACACCATTCTACTATAGCTTTTCCATGGCCTTTCTTTAAAGATATTCAACGTTGGAACTCAGAAAAATACCCTCTATGACAACCTCTACCTCTACAGAGTGGGTCCAAGACTGGCTCAATCAGGAGGTCTGAGAGTGCGTGTGTTGGGGGGGTGTTCAGGGGTCCTGAGCGGCTACCTTCCTAGTGCTGGAGTGATGGCAGCTCCCAGTGGGGGAAGGCGTGGCTATTCTTCCCACAGTGGATCAGGGCCCAGGCAGCCTTCTGGTGCCTGAGCGAAGGCCTGGCCAAATAAGTTTTGATACAATAATATAATAAATGCTCAGAAATAAAAATATGATGTGTAGTGGGCAAAAATAATGATTCCTTAAAGAATTTCTATATTCTAATTCTTAGAACCTGTGAATATATTGCCTGACATGGCAAAAGAAAGTTGCACATACAAATATAGTTAAGGATCTTGAGGGGGAGAAATCTTTCAAGATTATCCAGGTGAGCCACATCAAAACTCACAAAACCTTACATGTGTAGAACACTTCATGGATGTTGCCAGAAAGAACAGTGATAACACAGGAAAGGTCCAAAAAATGGTAGGTTGATGGCTTTGCATCGTGAGGAATATAGCCACATGTCAAAGAATGGAAACAGTTTCTAGAAGCTTAAAGAAGAATGGAAACAGATTCTCCCCTAGAACATCCTAAATTATGAGAGAAATTCATGTGGGGTGTAGCATAGATGAATATAAAATGCATTATGGTAAGTGGAAAACTGATGTGTGGTTTCTTTTGGATTACATTCTGAATCACTTCTCAGCCTTCTGCCCAAGATCAAGTGAATTACATTCTCAAAAAGTAAAACTGTAGGAACGGAGAACATAGTACTGGTTATCACCAAGCAGAGATGGGAAGAAATTTGGTGGTAAATGAACCATTTTACAATGGTGCTTCCAGGAATGTTTGCATTTGTCAGGCCTCTTAGAACTATTGTTTAAAAAGGATAAGGTTAACTGGATATAAATGATGCATCAAAAAACCTGACCTCAAAATGTTTTCTCAATTGAAATTTCCGATAGAGTAAGCACCAATAAACAAATACTGCAAAAACAACTGGTTGAAGTCTTCAATATTATTTAAAATAGAGAAGTTTCCCGAGCCATAAAAGATCCTAATGGCAGTGCTAAATGAAGCCACAGTGCTTCAGAAGAGTGATAATGTTTAGGTGTTCTAAAATTGTTTTTGGCCACTACTAGACTATGAATACCATGGAAACAATATGCATGTTATGGCACTTTGCCCACCTAATCTTATCAGAACATAGCACAGTATGTGTATACAGTTTCTATTGACAATGCCAAAAAATTGCGGCACACTTTCTGGTGTAAAACAATACAAATTTGTGTTCATAGTTCTGGAGGTCAGTGTCTGCAATGGGTCATACTGGAGTAAAATCAAGGTGATGTTAGGCCGGGGATTTAGCTCAGTGGTTCCGCCTCCTGCCTTGCAAGCACAAAGACCCAAATTTGATCACCAGTACAAAAAAAAAAAAATCAAGGTGATGTCAAGGGGGCTTTCTTTCTGAAGGCCTTGGGCATACTCTGTTTCTTTGTCCATTTTAGCTTCTAGAGGTTGATTCAATTCTTTAGCTCATGGTCCCTTGGTCCACCTCTAGTGCTAGCATTGTAGCATCTTAATATTTGTCTCTGGCTGACTTTCTGCCTCCCTCTTTCATCTTTAAAGACACTTATAGTTACATTGCTCATACAAAGATAATAAAAATATCTCCCTGGCTCAAAATCCTTACCTTAATTACATTTACAATGTATTTTTTGTTATGTCAGGTGAATAATCACAGGTTATGGGAATTAGGATATAGATATCTTTGGAGTGGGGGCATTTTCTGTCTAATCCAGTACACACTGGTTAATATATGTGTAATAATATTCATGAGACCCATTTTAACTTTACAACTGCTTTTTAATATATTTATATAGTGGTACAACCAACACAACAGTCAATTTTAGAATATTTTCATCACTTTAAACAGAAACCCCAGATCCATTAGCAGTCACTGGCCATTACCTCCCAGGCAATAAATAATATGTTTTCTGCCTCTATATAGTTTCATATTTTGAAAATTTTGTATAAATTAAATTATGCAATGTTTGGTTTTTGCAAATGGCTCTTGTGCTTTGCAAAGAATTTTAAAGAACAAAAAGGGAAAAGAAAAAAATGTGAGAGAATGAAAAGATGAAAAAAAAGTGTTTGTAGATGGGGAGGGGAGGAGGGGGTGAAGGGAGGGCAGAGGTAAGGGGAAAAAATGAGAATCAAGACTTGCCATATAAAGGTACATGATCCCAACAATGAATGTAACTGTACTGTATCCCTAAAATGTACCAATAAACTCAATAAAATTAAAAAAAAAATCCTAGCAAGCCCAAAGGACTGATACACACATTACTGACTAGAAAGTGGAAAATTGATAAGCTACTAATAATACATACATACCTTTCTCCTACCCTTCATTTCCCCTACACTTGTAGCCTTTTTCTTCCTATTTTACATTGTCAATTATATCATTAGGATCTTATGTACCATTATAGTTTTTCACACCAGAGAAACTATTTGGTATTTATACATGTGTAACATATTTATTTCACTTAGGAGTATATCCTGAATAAGTATCCATTTTCCTATGAATGAGTCTAATTTATCATTCTTTATGGCTGAGTAGTATTCCATGTTATAGAAAAATCACATCTTTACCCAGTCTCCAACTGAAGCAATATTTTTCTAAATATTTGTTTGGAACTGAATTCCAGGTAAGTAGAGATGTTTAAATATTACCTAAACTGTGACATTGAAGAATAAATATACACCAATAGTATGGCACCTAACTACTTCATTCCTTTCATGGATAAATAATGTTACATTGTGTGGCTATGACACGTTTTTACTTATCCATTAAATAATCTATGGGCATTTGTGATGTTCCTACATATTTGTTATGTGTAATTCTGCCATGTATACTAGAGTTCTTTTTTTTTTTTCTGGTACTAGTGATCGAACTCAGGTCCTTGCACTTGCAAAGCAGAGGCCAGAACCACCGAGCTATATATATCCCTGGCCCTTCGGCCATGTATCTATGCATACATAGTTTTGCAGATATTAACTTTCATTTCTCACTGGGAATATACCTAAGAGTTTCTAGCTCATGTAAAAGGTCCATGTTTAAACTTTTGAGGAACCACCAAACTGTTTCCCTCAGCAGCTGTACCATTGTCTCCATTGGAAATGAATGAGGATTCAGTTTCTTCACATCCTCACTTATTACTTGTCATTTGGTTATGACATTCGTAATAGCCATGAAGCAAAATTTCATTATGATTTTGATATGCATTTTCCTGATGGCCAATAATGCTGAGGACCTTTATAAGTATTTATTGGCCATTTGTATATTTTTTTTCAGAAAGCATCTATTCAAGTCCTTTACTCATATAATTGTTTTTCTTTTAATTATTAGAGATAGAATTACTTTTATTAAATTGCTATGCCCACTAATCCTCAATTTTATTTCTTGTTCCTCACCAAAACCTAGTGAAGTCCCTATATTAAAGATCTCCAAATAAATAAGACTGTAAAATCTCAGAAATACCCTCACCTTATTCTCCTAACTCACCAATATAACACACTCTGTTAAGGTAATTGTCTTTCAGTAAGAATAAACTTGGCTTTGATTTGTCAATGGGTCATTTTAGTGCCACCTTCAGGGAGCCATCATGTAGTAATCCTGCAGTTCTACCAAGCACTATCTACTATCTAAGACTTTATAACCCAAGTCCCTCAACTTGCTAATGGATTGCTTGACTAAGGTTCCTTGAACCTCTCACCTGGGAATTAATTTGACAGTCACAGATAAGTAAGTCTTGCATTAGGTTGAAAACCTTTAAAGAGCTTTTTGCTTCCTTTTACTGAATTCTTCAAAGATTGACTTTACTTTGTTTCCTAAATATGAGGACTCAAGTTTAGAAATTATTTTAATATGTGAACAAAGTTTAAAAACTTTTATCTTTAGTTGAATTTTTTGTTTACTAAAAACACTACATTTGTCTGTATATCCTTGCCACTGTTTGCTATGCATTAAGAAGGAAATAAGCAGCATGATCAAAAATTGGTGAATGTCTAAATGTTTTAAATTTATTGCAATAAAATACACATTGCCATTAGTCCTCATCAAAATACTCACCTTCGCTTCACACACTCTCATCCCATTGTTCTTGCCAATTTCTGAAGCAGTTCTTCAAGTCCTCTTTCTTAAGTATCTTCAGTTGCTCTATCATGAATGTCCTAGTGTCCTGCATTGATTCCATGTGCTTATGTTTCCTGACTTTGGGGAAGAGCTAGAAGTCACACAGTGCCAGAATGGTGAATATGGTGGATGGAGATACACCACAATGCTGTCTCGGGCCTGTGTTTTTGATAGATGGCAATAGGTAGCAGCATTCACTGTGTTCTTTATCACATCTCAGAATGAGGGGTACTTTTGGAAGTGAGTGGGAGTGTTTGGAAAGGATTAATGACAATGAGTCTTTCACTGTAATAATTTCTTTAATTCAAACTTTCACTGTATATTTTCATCACACCAGATATTCTATAGGGAAAAGGAAAGGTGTAGACCAGGATAATGTCATTTCTCAAATAAGCCCAGGAATCTGAGACATTGAGAAGTTCTCTCAGAAGAGAAAGTTTAGGGAAACTTCCTCTCTGGTCACCGGAATTTTATGAGAAGTGTTATCCAACATGTCTTATTTATTGTCTAGTTCCAACGGAAGCCTTCGCATTAAATGTATGTTTGGTGGACACTGCGAATTCCTTTTTGCAGTTTAAGGTTATTCACACATTTGTGAGAGGAAACTGAGATGTGAAATACACAACAATATTCCATGCCAATTACTGTCAAATTTAGTATATCTCAGTCAAAATATGATTTCATGCTCTTTCCAGGCTTAATTCCTACATCTTATGTATATTTAATCTATAAACCAAATTTGTATCACTTGTTTTTATGTGCTCTAATTTAACCAAGGATAATTTAAAATTACAGTGGCTTATGGGGAGGTAGCTTATTATATAAAAATAAAATGTTTATTTAAGAAATGAGTTAGAATAAAAAGGAGAGCATCCCATTCAGTGATGTGCCTTTTTAAAATTGATATGAGGATGCATCCAAAAGAAATATTCAGATTTTAAAATTGCATCTTTTAGATGATCCTTTTAGAGATCCTTTAGTCAATACAAAAGTAAAATGTGAAAAGCCACTGATTTATTTTTTAGATCTTCCTTCTCACAATTCCAAAAATTAATTTTCATCCTACTCTTCTTCCCCCTTCTCCACTTTTTGTATCCATATATCTCCTCTTGATTTACCCTTTTTTTATGTGCCAGTGAGGAAATTCCCAGAGCTCAGTTCCCTCTGAAATGAAAGAATTGTTAAAACAGGGAAATTCCCTTTAGACTGGTGTTAAGCCCTGGTATTTATTTCTTTTAAGTTGCAAGCTATTGTCCAAGACTATCATAGACAAGACAGTGAGAAATTATTGGAATATTAGAGAATACAGAATTATTTGGGGCACATATAGTTCAGGGTTATGAGATGTATATCAATCCATTTATATGATGATGGGGAACTCAGCTGGAAAATTGAAACAGTACAATGGGAAGACCCTCAAAAATGCTTAATCAGACTACACAGGCAACAGGAAATTTAAGAAAAACATTCAGTATTACAGAAAACCTTTGATAGCCTATCCCAAAAATCTTTATTATGGAAATAGATTGGGCTTTGATTCAGTTCTATAATCAAAGAGAGAATAGATACATTGGCAACTTTAAAAATAGGAATTTTCACATCTTTACATATTCAGAATAAACCGTGAATTATACATTTCCTGCCTCATATTTTGTTCTCATTTCCTAGCTCATATTTTGCAAGAATCTTAAGCCAGAGGTTGGAATGAGATTTAAAAGCAAGAAAAATCAAATCAGGGGAGAGTTCCATTTACAGATCTCAAACTTCTGTCTAAACATTTTGAAAGAACTTCATAATAGAGACATTGTAAAAGTCAAAATAAATTGATGACCTTATAGAAAGACATAAAAGCATTCCTACTTAGACATAATGAAGTGAGTCTCTTTAAAAAGACATTTATAATTGGGCATGTGGCACCCACATGTAATTCCTGCACTCTGAAAAGCTGAGAAAAGAGGATCCAAGTTCAAACCTAGTCTGAACAAGTTAGTGGCTTAGCAACACCCTGTCACAAAATAAAAATTTCAAAAGGGCAATGAAGATGTAGCTCAGCATGAAGGCCCTGGGTTCTGTCTTGGTTTCAATCCCAAGTACAAAGAAAAAAAAAGGAGGGGGACTTAAAACTTGCAATTCTGCTATTGCATTGAAAAGTATTGAAAAGATGCTGATAACAGTTTTTCTGTGTTAGTAAAGAAAACAAAAAGAAAAATATAATACAAGTAATTGACAGAAATGCCCCAGATCAGAAAAAGCAATCAAATTTCCTGTTTGTTCCTTAAAATGAATGAGAAAAAATTCTTCAGAATACTAAAGGACAACGTTTTATCTTGATTCCAGTGCTATCATGAAAACTTTAAGCCTTCCCTACTTTCTTCAGTGTCAACAAGCTGCCCACGTGGTGTGTATATTTCATAATACACAGACAACCCCCACCCCCAGTCCAGCTTACAATTGTCACCTTCAGATCTCTGGTCAAAGTATATTACCTCTTCTGTGATACCACATAGATCAACAGCAAGAAATTTACTCTACAAGGGGAACTGTCGGGTAAAATGTTCACCCAACAGATTCTTACTCAAATTCCTTGAGGACTGTAATTCATGAGGAGATCAGAACTAATACAGGCATTGCTGGACAAGTACTTGTGTCTAGATCAAACCAGGGGAAGATTTGAAGAGGTACTAGAATTCTTCGCTTTTCTTGTAAATTAAGATGTAAAGTATATTATTTCTAAGCTTTGAAAACGAGGCAGCTGAGGTTAAATAATAGGCCTTTGCAAAACTGAGTGTGTTCATCAGAATTGTTTTCCTAAATGAAGTACCAAAACAACTTTCTTAAACTATTAGGTGGGAACATGACTCTGGTCTGACAACCTGTGACTAGAAGAGCTGATTAGTCTCGGTGGCATCCTTTTTCTCTTTGGTAAAGGCTGAGAAAACTTCAGAGGCACTGTTCTAGTCATACGTGTACCCAGACAATGCCATCTCGAATGTCTCCTGGGAGGTGTACACTATATACAGGAACCTTTCTTCATCCGTCTTGCTCTGTACATCTCTGAGATGAGTGTGGCTATGCTTACCACCCTGGGGCCATTTAAGAGGAAGGAGCCCTGGTTGGCATAGAGCTGTAAGTGCTGCCAGATAATCTTGATGAGCTCACTCATGTTGACATGGTCAGGGATAAGGACGGGCAGCTGCTCTGCAGTCCAATTTATGATGGTGAGGTATAAACATGTAGAGATGCTAATTAAATAATGTTCCATTCTGAAACATATGAATCACAACAGAAGAATCCAAAGGACTTTATTCCACAGTAAATTGATAAAGTTGTCAGCGAGGATGGTTATTGTAGAATTACAGGGTAGGGGACTAGTATGAATGATATTTTATAGTAGAATCACAGGAATTGCTTCTTACCTGATGTTATGATTTGAATATAACTTAAGTGACAGTGTTTGTCCTCAGAAAAGTGGAGGAAACAAAAGATTTTGTATTTTGAAGGGAAAAATCAATGGTAAGAATGTTATAAGACCTGGGCTTGAGTCTTAACTAAGAACTTCTATGTGAATTCAGGTGAAATTGCTTTTATTTTTCTGTTTTGTTGTTTTATTTTGTTTCAGTTGTATTCGGTTTCAAAGTCTAAAATATTGGGTGGTTGGACTAAATGGTCTCTATGGACACTTTTAGTTCTGCAATACAATGAATTGTTATAAATATTTAATTTCATATCCTGAGTCATCTGTAAGAATAGTTTCAAAAACAAGCTTTGCAGCAGGAAATCTTTCTCTGCTATAGCAACTTGGTGGTTCATGTTACTTTGTGACAGCACAACTGCAAGTCTACAGCACATGTGAAAATACTGATTGACTTACTACTGTCTCCCATCACAAGCACAGGCAGATGGCATTCCTGAATCAGAGATAGCATAGCAAACACTATGAAGAAGAAAATCATGGAATTCTTTCATATGACCAACATGTTCTCTGCTCCAGAAAATCAACAACCATCAATTCTAGCATAATCAATACTTTTTAAGTGTTGAGTAGAGCAAAAAAAATCAACAAATTTTAATTGCCTTTGAAGATCCCGTTTTGTGAGGAAAAAAACATAAAATCAATTAAAATATAATAACACAGAGTGTTAAATGTTACCATGGATATAAAGCACAATTTATGAATATTACTTAAGGACACAACAAGATCTCCCAACTATTATATATGGGGGTACCAACCAGGAGTGAACCTCTTTCTTATCTCAACAGCAATTGTACCAACACTCCTATTTGTACACTACCATTTATGCTGCACTGAAGTTCATCCTTTTCTCAAATATGTGTCATTCTTTCATAACTCTGAGCCATTGTACATATCAGTCACATGGACTTTTAAGTTGCTATCTAGTTCCAAGCTTTCCAAAGTGAAATCACACCACCTAGGACCAGAAACACATTCTGATTTTCCTAGGCAGTAATTCATCTCCATTAGCTTCTTTACTTATATATAATTTTATTAAAACACTTACCAGATTGCTTTATAATTTACCTAATACTTCAAGCACATTCATTCCAAGCAAAGGAAAAGCCACGCCATTCATATACCATTTATTATCACCAGTAAGTTCTGAAGTCAACTTACCTTATATATTAATATTGCCATCATTATTCAATTAAATGGCTCATTTCTGTTTCAACTAGAGTATTTTAACATTTTGTAACAAATGCTTTTATATATCATTAAATATTTTTAATGAAATAAGGCAGAGTACAAGTATATTTAAAAAATAAAAATAAAAATGCATATTTTAGTCTTAGTGAATATATGTTTCATTATTCCTAGAAAATAAAATAATGCTTAACACATACAATTATCTTTCAATATCTATGGGAGATTTATTACAGGAATCCTCTACAAAAAATGGTATAGTATTTGTATGTAGCCTAGCAATCCTACTATATACTTTAAATAACCTCTAGACTATGTATGATCCCTAATACAACAGAGTAATGACAGAAAAACTTCTGTACATGTTCAGTACATATACAATATGCTTCAATTTTTCTTTTTTCTTTTTTTTTTTTTTTTTTTTTTTAATTT
>NW_022900951.1:120898203-120906309 GCF_012274545.1 Fukomys damarensis | reverse complement strand
TTTTTTTTTTTTTTTTGTATTGAACTTGGGCCCTTGTGCTTGCGAGGCGGAAGAGCCACTGAGCCAAATCCCCGGCCACAATTTCTTTTCAAATATTTTTGAACTAGAGTTATTTGAATCTGTGAATGCAGACCCCACAGCTACAGAGAGTCAGTTGTAGTCAGTTTTATATATTGAAAGAAGAAATACATGAAATGAATGCAAATTTATGAATAAAATTAAGATTAGAGTAATGAAGAAAAGCGTTACAGAGAATTGCATATGTGAATCAGAGGCTGTAGCCTGGAAGAGTAGACGGAGGGCAGTCTAGATAGAGCAGACATTCTCTCCAGGTTGTGATTATGAAAAGCTGATTATCTTGGTGTGGTAGTAACAACGGACTCCTGCATGGTGCTGTGTAGTGTGAATTTCATTCAAAGGAAGCTGTGAGACCTTAAGTGCCATACAAAGGAATTGAAACTTTCATCTGTGCTCAATGAGAAACTTTAAAAGGCTTATGAGAAAGTGAGTCTACTACGATGTTATTTTTTATTTTTCAATTTTTTATTGGTACATTTTAGGTATACAGTACAGTTACATTCATCACTGGGATGTATCTTGGATCTTATTTTCCCCCATTCCCCTAGCTTGCCTTCCCTGTTCCCCCCTCCCTTATTTATAAAAACTTTGTTTCCATTTTTTTCTTTTCTCTTATTTTTACTTCCATTTTACCTTTCCCCTACACCTCCCATTTTCCCAATACCTTTAGACCTTTATTCTTATTACACAATCTCAGTTATATATTTGACCCTTATTTACACTTTTAGTTTCACACCATGATGCTATTTTTTAATACCACTTTAGGGAAAGGGAAAGTGTCTTGGGAAGGGGCTTACATGGAAGCTTGACAGAGCTCAACTTGAAAGTCATGGGAATCATTAAGAAATGACAGCATGGGGGACGGGAATTTAGCTCAGTGGTTCTGCCGCCTACCTCGCAAGCACAAGGACCCAAGTTCGATCCTCAGTACAAAACAAAGAAAGAAAGGAAGGAAGGAAGAAAGAAAGGAAGGAAGGAAGGAAGGAAGGAAGGAGGGAGGGATGTGGCTATGTGGAGAAGGTGACATTAATTATGAGGGATATTTTAACTGTTTTATTTGGAAATAGTTGACCATTCATAGGAAGTTACAGAGATAACACAATAGTACAGAGTTCCTGTGCAACCTTTATGTGATTTCCTCCAATGGTTACAGCTTATATAACTATAGTCAAATACCCCAATCAGTGTGTTATTTAAGGTTCTCTAGAGGAACAAAATAAATACAAAATATATGTATACTTCTTCAAGTGGAGCTGTTAGGTAGGCTTAAGAAATCTGAGGTGAAAGAGTCCGCATGGGACATCTGCAGGAACAGAGGTGACAGAATCCACAAAGGCCACAGGTGTACTAGAGAGCCAGAGGATCCAGTACTAGTGAAAGTTTGCAGGCCCAGAAGCTCACTGTACATTCATTGGTGCAAGTCTGCACTGGAAGGCTGAAAACAATGGAGATCAATGTTCAAAGGAATTGGTGAAGATTGGAGCTCTTCTAAAATGAAGTTACTTCCTCCTTTCCTTTTTTATTCCTTCCAGGCTACAAGCTTATTTGTATGTGCCACCCACATCTGGGGCGGGTCTTTTACTTTTAGTTTGTTGTTCTGCATGTCATTCTTCTACAGATATACCAATACTTTACTAATCTACTCAGCAGCTCTCTCTCTCTCTCTTTTTTTTTTTTTTTGGTATCCGGGATCAAACTCACGTCTTTGTGCATGCAAGGCAGGCGGCAGAATCACTGAGCTAAATCCCCAGCCCACAGCATTTCTTATTCAAGTTAAGTTGACACCTTTCAATCAATGATCGTAATTGGGAAATTAACATTTATGTAAAGTGTAAATACAACAGATCTTTATTTTACATGTATATTTATGTGATATCCACCATGAAAGTGGAGATACAGAGACCTGTATCATCACATTTATCATCACAAAATATTTTCCCTCGTGCTGTTCTTTTACAATTACTACTACTCCCTTGATCCTTATTAACCCTAACCCCTGTGACCACTGGTGATTTTCCATGTCTATAATTTTGTCATTAGAGAATGTTATAAAAATGGAGTCATACAGAATGAGATTTTTGTGATCCCCACCAACTGGGTTCCTCTCAATTCAATTCTCATCTTATCTACGTAGAGTTAGGGGGAGGTATCAGAATCCCGTAAGAAGTGAAACATCTATGGAAAAAATATGGTCCAGGGAGCAGAAAATACGAAGAGTTCTTCACGGTTTGATTTAATCATTGTTCAAACTTTCCTATCTATTATATGCCAGAAATTGTTCTAAATGCTAATTGTAGAGATTGATACTTTGTAACACCTTTTATATTCCATGAAATTTTCTAAGGGCTCACCTCAATTGGTTAAATATGAAATTATATCAAATCACACAGTTCTCTTTAAGATAATTTCATTAAGTGTATTGTTAAGAGTACTCCTTATATTTCTGCCTTAGCTTTTCTACAAAAAATTAAAAGTGAAAAATATCCTCATTATTTAAAAAGTGCATCTGCAGTGTATCTCTAGGGTGACTTAGAAATAAACAGGGAAATTGGATGGTTCTTAGAGAAAAAGCAAGAAAATATGTGGCGTAACCCTTTCCGCTTCATATATTTGTCTGTGTCAAGCATACATAACCTCCACATAGTTGGAGCTAAAGTGAAAACCACTGAATGTTTATATTCAGGATAGTGTGCAGGGAAAGACGAAAGATCTACATTTCCATAATTTCTTTGCAATAGATGATTTTTGTCCAGTTCTACCAAAACTGCTGGGAATTCTCTCCTGCACGTAACCCTTTCCGCTTCATATATTTGTCTGTGTCAAGCATACATAACCTCCACATAGTTGGAGCTAAAGTGAAAACCACTGAATGTTTATATTCAGGATAGTGTGCAGGGAAAGACGAAAGATCTACATTTCCATAATTTCTTTGCAATAGATGATTTTTGTCCAGTTCTACCAAAACTGCTGGGAATTCTCTCCTGCACAAAAAAGCTAAATCCCCAGCCCAACTATTATTAATGAAACTGTCTAACTTAAACTGAAAAAATATAGATAGGGAATATCAGAGAGGGCTACCATTTGAGAGCTGAAATTGTAAGAAAGGCTATACTGGAGAGTACCTAGCATTAGAAATACAAATAAGCCAGGGATATTGCTCAGTGGTTCCGCCACTTGCCTCTCAAGCCTAAGATCCTGAGTTCAATCCCGATTACCAAAAGGAAAAAAAAAAGAAATACAAATAAATATGGCAAAGATTGTATGCATGATTAATATATGACTTTGTAATTAACACAGGCAGAATGACTATTGATTTCCCCGCCACGAATGTGGATATATGGCAGTATAAGGAAACACTCCTCCCAGAGTGTATGGTGTCAAAATGAGACTCATATGAGGGGAAGTCCTTAGGGGATGGACAAGAGATGACCAAAACCACCACAGGAGTGGACCCAGATTTGAATTTAGCAGAGGCATCTCTATAAGATCTTAGTGTAGAAGGTGTTGCTCAGTTTAGTTTAGAATATATCTAATATTATTTTGGTTCACTATATCCATAATTATGCTCACAGTACTTATTGGATCTACACACCACATACACACATACATATATATAATTCAATTGTACATCTATCTAACTACTCTGAGTCCCATAGTAAAATACTTGAAAGTATTTAAATCACTGTATTGTTTTGAAGAATCTGGTGAAGAAGGGTTGAATGAGGTAATTAGCACCAATTATAGCAAAATTTATTCAAGTCTGTGAGTAACACATACTACCTAGCACCAGGAAATAAGTCCTTGATATTTGTGCTTCTTACAAAGCCCTTTTTCAGTTGATTTCCTAAAAAATGCTGCTATAGTGGTTTTTATTACACACTATGCTGAATGAGCCCGACATGGCAATGTCTGCAAGGAGACTGAGGGAAAGGATGACCCTGTTCCTGCATCAATGAAAAGAAAGAAATGTCCAAATATACGTTGGGGAGAATAGTGTCAGGTTTTTATAGTACTTTCTAATGCTTTGGAGAACTAATAAATGCAATTACTAATGTTACTAAGATTAGTGACCATATAGGCTCACATCAGGCGGGTAGTTCAAAAACTCATTACTTACAGAGACCGTAATCAACGACTCTGCAGTGAATCTCAATCTCCTGTGAGACAATACAGCACAAGCCGACAAGAACAAAAGGCACAGACACAGACTTGAGGGAAGAAGCTAGGCTGATCTGGGCAGCAAAGACAAAAGGCATGAAGGGCATAGAATGTTTATTCATTACAAGCGTGGGAAAGAGGGGAGAAGGACACCTGGTGATAGCAAGTATTGCAGGGAGGACTGTAGAAGGGAGGCATTAGCATATCTTTACTAAAGAGAACAAATGGTTAATTCAGAGGGGAAGAATTTAGTTGGAAACAAGTTTACCATGACTAGAAGTGAACTCAGCAAGGCCCTGCTATTTCTAATGTAATGTAGCCAAATCATAGAGGGATGAAAAGCTTATGCCACTTATAGCCTCCTAATACTGGGCAGAGATGTCTGTTACAGTTACTGAATATTAGTCATTAGAAGTTTGAATCATTTGAGGTATAAAACAAGACAAATTAGAACCAGACTCAAGCAAAATCTGCAAAAGTAGCAATTCAAATACCCAGTTGGGGCTTCATGCTTGCCCTCTCTCACCCTGAAGCTTTGTATAAGCTCCATATTCTATCTTAAGTTTTCCTTTCTCATGAAAAATAAATAAAAATATGTAAGAATAATAAGAGAATAACAATAGTTAATATAATGTGTATCATTATATTCAAAGTAGTTATGAAAAGTACAAGACATAGACCAAAAAGATTTTCTCCTACAGAGAAGAAACAATAGCACAAAACTTCTCAATGAACTAAGAGAGGCTAGTAATGTAAATGAAACAAACTAGCATATAGCCGAGGAGCATCTGGGCAAAGTTTATATATTGTACCACTTGCTTGGAAGAGCCTTTCCAGACTCATAAGAACAGCAAGCATTGTAATTATCTATTAATTCATCTGTCTACTCAATCTAACTCTGATATCTGTGGAAGTAAGGATGAATTATTTCTACTTTATTTACTGATATGCCCATAGTGCCCAGCACAGTGCTTAGGCAAGAGGAAATGATTAGAAAACCCTTGTAGAATGGGAAAGAAAGAGTTACTGAGACAGTCATTGTTCTGGCCACTTTACCAGATATGTTGTTTAAATACGGTGTAACCCAGGATTTCCCCAAAGAAATGGAACAAATTGGATGGATATCTATAAATACAAAGAGATCTTTGAGGAATTGACCCATGCGACTCTAGAGGATAATTTTCCACGTGCAAGCTCCAGAACCAGGAATCCTGGTAGCTCCCAAGCCTTGAGGCTCAAGAACCAGAGGAGCCAATGATACCTTAGTCTAGTATGAGTTTAAATGCCTAAGAATATGGAACACCAATGTCTTAGGGGAAGAAAAAGTATATGGATCAGTTCAAGAAGAGCAAATATTTCATTCCTTATACTTAGTTCCTCGATATACTGAATAATGTCCACTCACATTACTGAGGGCAACCTTCCTTACTCATTATATCAATTGAAATTCCAATATCTCCCAGAAATGTCCTCACAGACACACTCAAAAGTAATGTTTTCCCAGTTATCTGTACATCGTTTAGTCCAGGAAGAACACACATAAAATGAACCATCACAAATACTAATTTCCAGATCTTTCAAAGTCTGATATATTAGCTTGAGACCTGAAAGTCAGACTTCAAAACGGGATTGAGTATGTGAGAGATTTATTGGGGAATACAGTTGTGAGGATATAGAGATAGGAACAAGAGTGTGTGGGGTAATCCCTTCTACAACAATACAGTTCTGAAGCTGGTGAAAAGAGAAAAGCAAAGAATAAGCATTATTTATGAAGAGTTTCAAGTACAAAATGCAGTTATGAGATGTTGTCAATTAGATTCATGGGGTACTGTTCATAGAAAATTCCCTTGGTGGATGAAAAAGGCCAGCGTTTAAAATGTCTTCCATGCTCAACAACTGCTGGCTATAGCCAGCGACCACCACAACAAGGGCAGTAGAACATATCAAAAGGGCAAGTGACTGTACACTCAATTCCATGCATTCTTTGTAGCAGGTTCTTTCAAAGGGCAATCTGAGAGATATCTGTTCTGGCCACCACTGTTTGCCCCTTTAGTCACCCAGTTATACTTCTCTTTGCATGTTTGCACAATATCTTTTTATCCATGGAAATATCCCTTGTTTTGAGGTCTACATTGTTTGATATTGTATCTTCTTAATTCTTTGACTTTTGACCATTAATCTAGTTCATTATTGTCATATCTGGCTTTTAGTTATCCAATATAGAAATCTCTTCTAACTGCCCACATTAGACTTAATGTAACCATTGATTAAAATTTACTATCTTATTATTTGTTATCTAGTCATTCTGTTCTTTGCTACTTTTTTCCCCATTTTTTTCTTGTTCTTGGATTGTGAATTTTTTGTGATTCAATTTTCTCTCCATTGTTGTTTTATAACATGCTTTAAAACATTTATATGTACACTTTTGTGTTTATGCTGTTTATATTATTTTATTCAGACTTTATTTTATTTATAATTCACTTTATTTTACATTATGTACCTATGCATTATGCGTTTCTATTTCTACTTCTTTTAACTTTAAATCACTTGCTCTTGTGTTTGCATTTAATTAACCATCTCCAAGCTTCAACTAAAAGTATATCCTCTGGTGTATAGTTTAAGAACTTTAAAATAGGATACTTTCAACTCCTGATCTTGTCTTTTGTCTTGTCTTGCCATATATTTTGCTTTCACATATGGTAGGACTTTGGAATATTTTTGCTATAGTGTTTTGTTAAAACCATTAATTATATTTTAAAGCAGTTAAAATAAAAAGCAGTCTTTTATGTTTCTCTTCATTTAACCATTTCTAAAGCACTTTGTTACTTTAAGATTCAAATTTCTCTCTGGTTTCACACTGTTTCTGCCTAAATAACTTCCTTTAACATTTAATGTGGTGAAAGCTATTAATTTTCTTGGCATTTGTTAAATTAAAAAGGACTTTATTTGTCCTTTATTTTTGAAAAATATGTTGGCTCTGTATGGAACTATATGGTAGGAAGTTTTCTTTCATTACAGCATTTTAATTTTAATTCTGTTAATTTCTGACTGGCAAAATTCCATACAAAAGTCTATTTTAATAACATTCAGAAGTGTGCAGTATATCATTTTTTTCTTTACTTACCTTTAGCATTTTTTACCTTTGGCCTTTAACAGTTTGAGTAAAACTTATCTAGGAATCTGTGTGTGTGTGTGCGTGTCTGTGTCTGTGCATGCATGTATGTGTGTTAATGTTTGTGGTTCTTTTAGCTTCTTTTATATGTTTTGACTTATCTCGTTTTCTAAATTTTGTGTTAAGTTTTTAACATTTCTGGGATTCCAATTGCACATGTTAAGCTCTTTGATATTCTGTATTTGATACTTATGTTTTTTTCTTTATTCATTATGCAAGTTGAGTAATAGTCAATAATTCATCAAGTTTGATAATTCTTGAGTCTAATAATGAGCTTATCAGAAATGTCATTTTGTTTCCTTGTTTTTGTTTTTATTTCTGGCACTGCCACTTGATTAACAGTTTCCATCTCTCTTGAGAGTCCATATCTGATCTTGTACTTTGTCTACCACATTTTTCTTTACAGCCTTTAAATCCTTACGAATTTATAAATCCTTTTAAATTTCCCATCTGACAGTTTTAAAGAAGATGTGTTTTTTTTTTTTATTGAGTTTATTGGTACATTTAGGGATACAGTACAGTTACATTCATTGTTGGGATCATGTACCTTTACATGGCAAGTCTTGATTCTCATTTTTTCCCCTTACCTCTGCCCTCCCTTCACCCCCTCCTCCCCTCCCCATCTACAAACACTTTATTTTCATCTTTTCATTCTCTCACATTTTTTTCTTTTCCCTTTTTGTTCTTCCCCTACGTAT
>NW_022900951.1:120886575-120891759 GCF_012274545.1 Fukomys damarensis | reverse complement strand
AGTACAGAAGCTTTGTAATAAGATGAGATCCCAGTTGTTGATTCTATCTGTTAGTTCCCATGCTACTGAGGATTTGTTCATAAAGTCTTTTCTTATGCCAGTGTCTTCCAGAGTTCTGCCTAACTTACCTTCCAGCAAGTTTAATGTTTCTGTTTTAATATTTAGCTCTTTAATCCATTTGGATTTTAATTTAGTGCATGGTGAAAGATAAGGGTCCAGTTTTAATCTTTGGAAGGTTGAAATCCAGTTTTTCCAACACCATTTATTAAAGAGGCTATCTTTCCTCCAGTGGGGATGGTCAGCTCCTTTGTCAAAAATGAGGTAGCTGAGTACATCTGGATTTGTTTTTGTGTCTTCCGGTCTGTTCCACTGATCCTCAGACCTGTTTCTTTGCCAGTACCATGCAGTTTTTATCACAATGGCTTTGTAGTATAGTTTCAAATTGGGAATTGTTATACCCGCCCTGATGTGCCTGTTGCCTAAGATGGCTTTTGCTATTCTAGGTCTGTTCTGGTTCCAAATGAATTTTTGGATTCTTTTTTCTAGCTCTGTGAAATATAGTGTTGGAATTTCAATTGGCCTTGCATTGACTGTATATAGCAGTTTTGGTAGTATGGCCATTTTCACTATGTTGATTCTTCCTACCCAGGAACAGGGGATATCTTTCCATTTTCTTATATCCTCTTTGATCCCTTTTTCAGTGTTGTAGTTTTCAGTTTAGAAGTCTTTTGCTTCCTTCGTTAAATTGATTCCTAGATATTTCATTTTTTGATGCTACTGTGAAAGAAATTTTTCCCTGGTTTCTCTCAGAGAGTTTGTTATTTGTGTACAAGAAGGCTATTGATTTTTGGGTGTTCACCTTGTATCTAGCTACTCTACTGAGTCTGTCAATTAAGTCTAGAAGTCTTTTGGTGGCGTTTTATGGGTCTTCAATGTAGAGTATCATATCATCAGCAAATAATGACAGTTTAACTTCTTCCTTTCCTATCTTTATTGCTTTAATTTCTTTCTCTTGTCTAATTGCTGTGGCTAATGTTTCCAGAATTGTATCGAAGAGGAGTGGAGATAGTGGGCATCCTTGTCTTGTTCCTGATTTTTAACATGAAAGTTTTCCGTTTTTGGCCATTTAATATGATGTTGGCTGTTGGTTTTTCATAGATAGCCTTTATTAAGTTGAGATATAGACCATCTATTCCAATTTTTTGCAGGGTTTTGATCATGAATGGCTGTTGAATTTTGTCAAATGCTTTTTCTGAATCTATTGAGAGGATCATATGGTTTTTGTCCTTGACTTTAATATAGTGTATTACATTTATTGACTTACATATGTTGAACCATCCTTGCATCCCTGGAATAAATCTGGCTTGGTCAGGATGTATGATCTTCTTGATGAGCCTTTGTATTCTGTTTGCTAGTATCTTATTAAGGATTTTTGCATCTATATTCATTAAGGAGATTGGTTTGCAGTTCTCTTTTTTAGTTGCATCTTTCCCTGGTTTGGGTATCAAAGTGATACTTGCTTCCAGGAATGAATTTGGAAGTATAGCTTCCCTTTCAATTTCATTGAAAAGTATGAAGAGTAATGGCAGTAGTTCTTCTCTAAGTTTCTTGTAAAATTCAGCAGTGAATCCATCAGGGCCTGGGCTTTTCTTTGTTGGTAAATTTTTAATTATATTTTCAGTTTCGCTGACTGTAATTGGGGTGTTTAAAATGTTTTTATCTTCTTCGTTCAACTTTGGTAATTCATAAGTATCTAAAAATCTGTCCATTTCTTCTGTGTTTTCCATTTTGTTGGAGTACAGATTCTCAAAGTAGGTATTAATGATATTCTGGATTTCTTTTGGATCTGTTGTGACTTTGCCTTTTTCACTCCTGATTGCATGGATCTGAGCCGTTTCTTTCTTATTTTTTGATAAGATTAGCTAAGGGTTTGTCTATTTTACTTATTCTTTCAAAAAAACCAGCTCTTTGTTTCATTTATTTTTTGTTTCATTTTCTTAGTTTCCATTGCATTGATTTCTGCTTAGATCTTTATAATTTCCTCTCTTGTTCGAGCTTTGGGTTTTTCTTGCTCTTGTTTTTCTAGGAGTCTAAGTTTCATCATTAGGTTGTTTATTTGAGCCCGCTCTGTTTTCCTAATGTGGGCATTCAATGTTATGAATTTTCCCCGTAGAACTGCTTTCATTGTGTCCCATAGATTCCTATATGTTGTATTGGCATTTTCATTTATTTGTAAAAACTGTCTAATTTCTTCTTTAATTTTTCTGTAATCCATTGCTTGTTTAGGAGAGTGTTGTTCAGTTTCCATGGCTTGTGAAGTTCCTACAGTTTCTTGTGCTATTGATCTCTAGCTTGATTGCACTATGATCTGATAATATACAGGGGAGGACTTCAATTTTTTGCATTTATTCAGACCTGTTCTGTGAGCAAATATGTGCTCTATCTTGGAGAATGATCCATGTGCAGTCGAAAAGAATGTATATTCTGATTTTGTGGGGTGGAATACTCTGTAAACATCTATTAAATCCATGTGTTCCAAAGTTCAGTTCTATTATTTCAATGTTGATTTTCTGCCTAGATGATCTGTCAATTTGTGATAATGGATATTTAAATCCCCCACTTATATTGTATTAGTGCTTATTTGGTTTTTCATGTTACTTAATATTTGTTTGATATAGTTGGGGGCATTTATATTTGGTGCATATATGTTTATGATTGTCAACTCTTCCTGTTGAATTGTTCCCTTTAGAAGGATATAGTGGCCTTCTTTGTCTCTCTTTGAGTTTTGGTTTGAAATTTTCTTTGTCTGAGAATAAGATTGCTACCCTTGCTTTTTTCTGGGGTCCTGAGAATTGTTTTCCATCCTTTCACTTTCAGTCTATGGGCTTCCTTTTGCACTAGATGTGTTTCTTGTATACAACATATTGTTAGATTTTGCTTCTGAATCCATTTTGCCAGTCTATTTCTCTTGATTGGTGAATTGAGGCCATTAACATTGATGGTTATAACTGATATGTTCTGACTTATTATTGTCATGTTAATGTCCTTTTGTTGACTCTACTTTTTCTACCCTCTCCTTCTAGTTTCTTGCCTTGCCTATTTGATTTGGTCTGTTGGGCCTCATGGTATTGTGACCTTCATTATCCTTTTCTAGGATATTTTTTAGAATTCCTTGTAGTGCTGGTTTGGTGTTCATGAAATTTCTCAGGTGTTCTTTGTCATGGAAGTATCTTATTTCCCTGTCTATTTTGACAGAGAGTTTTGCAGGATAAATCAGTCTAGGTTGGAGGCTGTTTTCTTTTAGGACTTGGAATACCTCACTCCAGGCTCTCCTTGCCTTAAGGGTTTGTGTAGAAAAGTCTGCTGTGATTCTAATGGGCTTTCCTTTGCATGTGATTTGTTTCTTTTCTCTTACTGCTTGTAGTATTTTGTTTTTCTGTTGGATTTCTGGAATCTTGATTATTATATGTCTAGGTGTAGACTTTTTTTTTTTATCGTGGCTAGTTGGAGTTCTATATGCCTCACTTATCTGTATGTCTAATTCTTCCATTCTGTTTGGGAAGTTTTCTGTCGTTAATTCTGTGAAGAGCTTTTTTTAAGTCATTTTTGTTTCTCCTGCTATTTCATGAATTCCTATCAGTCTTATGTTATTTTTCTTTGCATCATCTAGGAGTTGTTGGATTGATTTCTCATGATCCCTTACTGTTTTTGAGAGACTTGTTTTTTCATGGTCACTGACTGCTGTCCTATCTTCTATGTCTGAAATTCTATCTTTGCAATCTTTTATTCTGTTGCGTACACTGTCAATAGGGTTTTTAATCTCCTAGATATCTGTTTGAATCTGTTTTATGGATTCCATTTCTTTCCTCTGTTGGGCATTCATTGTTTCCATTTCTTTCTTATGCTGAGTCTTCATGGCTTCTATCATGGTCTTGAGCTCATCTATTTTTTTGTCAGTTTCTGTTCTAGAGTCTTGAATCATGACTTCCATTTCACTCATCGTCTCTATGGTTAACTGGGAAATTATTTCTGATTTGAATTTTTCTAGAGCCTGATTTATCTGTTTTGTTACCTCCTGTGCTATGGGTCCAGGGTGTCCTGCTGGTTTACTATCAGACTTTTCATCCTCATTTGTCCTACTGTTTGTCATTGGTGAACCGAAAATCTGTCTTTGTGTCTTGCTTAAGTGTTTTCTTATTTTTATTTTTGTTGTTGGGTTGTCCTTGGTTTAATTTCTGGGTATTACTTAAATCTTCCTGATATAGTTGCGTTTTAGCTTTTCAGTCTCTAATGACTCATAGACATCCTCATTTTCATAATATTAGAGAAAACAACTCATTAAATCAATCAAAATCCTTTATCCCAATTGATACATTCAGCAGCCCAATAGGATCAAGCACAGCTTGCAAATTGACCACTTGTGGTAGTCATTAATCTATCACCTTTAAACCATGTGAATTAAATTAATATCAAGAAGCAGCCCAAAATATGTTTGCAGTGAATACGCTTTTCAATATAGCATCTTTACCATTTAGGTTGGGGGCTCAGACTGAGGACAAGAGGAGTAGATAAGTGAAAGAACTGGAGAAGGTTTGAAGTGAAACCAGAAGACGTAGAATGACCTTACTATCTTTACGAAGCTATTAACTTCAGAGGGGAGAGACAGAGTGCAGGAATAAGGACAAGAACATATCCCCTTAACAGTAACAGGGGCTTGCTTTCCCATGAAGCTACAGAGCCATGAGTGAGGTAAAATGACTGGAGAAAAGACATAAAGAAAAAAATAGAAAGAAAAAATAATAAAAGAAGAAGTCTGAGTTAGGGCAGGAGCAGGAATAAAAAGGCAGATGAGGGATAATATGGTGGAGCAAGAGACTGAGTTGGAGAGAGAGGACAGAAAAAAGAAAGAAATTTTAGGGTGGAATGAGGAAAAGAAAAAAAATGAATTTGAAGTGCCTCTTTCAGACTTTGCCTCTGTTATCATATTATACCACACGTACAGCCATATGCAGAACCGAATCCCCTGATCTCGGCTAGCCAATGGCAGGTCCCCACGACTCAGACTGACCTCAGTCCACAAGGCCTAACTTGAGTTTCCCAAACCGCAGGGTTGAACTCCATTCAGTTCTATTACAGATTTCCCCTGCCCTTTCTTTAAAGATGTTCAAAGTTGGGAGCTCGGAA
>NW_022900951.1:120881862-120886489 GCF_012274545.1 Fukomys damarensis | reverse complement strand
TGGGGGTGTTTCAAGGGCTACCTGCCTTACTGGATCTGGTGGCGTGCAGTCCGGGAGGTCGTGCACCCGCCGGAGGGTGGGGCAAGCAGGCAGCTGGAGAGACTTCCTCCGGGGTCCTTGGGTCCTTACTGGATCTGGTGGTGTGCAATCAGGTAGGTCATGCACCCGTGGGGGGAGGGGCGAGCAGGCAGCTGGAGAGACCTCCCCCGGGGTCTTTGGGTCCTTACTTCAGTATTTTCTAATATCTACTTGTATTGCATTGAAATAAAATTTTAAAATTAAAACAAATTAAACTTCTCACCTGGCAGTTTTAAAGTCTGAATCAAATCTGAGTTTAGTTTTGTTCATTTATATCTTTAAAGTAGATTAAGCAGATTATTTATTCTTGCTTGTTAATGTACCTCATGGTGTTGTGCTTGTGAGGCAGGAGCGGTGCCACTGAGCTACGTCCCCCGCTCATGGTGTTTTATTAAAGTCTAGATATACTTTACAGAATAGGAAAAACTGAGGTGAATAGGATTAATGAATAGAAACTGACAAGTTTGTTCTTTTACTGAGGCATGATTGTTGGAGGTTGTTTTAATCACTTTCCTTATCACTGAGACACAATGCATGACATCCACCACTTACAGGAGGAGAGATTTATTTTAGCTCACACTTTCAGAAGTCTCAATCCTTGCATGGTCAGCTGGTCCCAGGCAAAAGGGGCATAGTGGAAGGGCCTTGGCAGAGGAAGCTGCTCATGTCATGGAGAACAGGAAGAAAAATGAGAAGGGAGGAGAGGAGAGGAGAGAGATATAACCTTTCAGTTCATGTCCCTAGCAACCTGCCTCTCAGCACTAGGCCTAACCTCTGAATAGCATGCCAGCTATAGTTTCTGCATGGTCCAATCCTCTTCCAAATTCCCACCTGGGAGTGTTGTGAAGCCTTTGGGGGATATTCTTGATCTAAACCATAACAGAAGTTAAGTCAGTCTTATCAGGATTTGAGGATGCTTTGGGTTTTATTTTTACCACTAGCTTTAGGTCCCTTTTATTTACTCTCAGGTTGGCTTCTCAGGAGCTTTTTCTGTGTTGCTGCTGGTCCTCAGCTTTAGACATACCTGCAATTCAGGCAAGGTCTCTTAGTAGATT
This sequence comes from Fukomys damarensis, assembly GCF_012274545.1. Classification (NCBI taxonomy): domain Eukaryota; kingdom Metazoa; phylum Chordata; class Mammalia; order Rodentia; family Bathyergidae; genus Fukomys; species Fukomys damarensis. Next base: position 120,885,356 of record NW_022900951.1, on the reverse strand, counting down.
GTTAAGGAAGCCTAGTGCGTTTGACCAGCTACCAAATGGCCCATCGTTCTAAAAAATGATTTGCTGTATATTGCAATGGTCATCACTGCTCATACATTGGATAATATTAGGCAGCTGTATCTAGGTTGGCCATGACAAATAAGAGTTGTCATCTATTTGAGCCCATACATAGCCTCCACCTCTTCCATAATAGTCTCTACATGCACCTATTATTGTAATTCTCAAGTGATCATCAGCAAAAAGCAGGGAAATAGCAAATTGTTGAGTTATCAGTATCTATTCAATCATTCAATTCCTCTTACATGCTGGATAGTTTCTGACAATGATGCCTTATTTTTTTCTAAATCCTGAATTTGTGCTCTGCCCCTTTTATAAAAAGGGAATGAAATGTCCCAATTATAGACCTTTTTGACTTCAATCTTCTAGTCTTTGACTTCCAGACCACTGACCAGACATCCAGACAATGTGACCACTTGCCAGGAATTTATTCATATTATCTTGTAGGTCTCTTCTCTTTCCAATTGATGTTGATTTCCAGATGCACCACTCCAAGGTTTACACATTAGAAAAATTTCCTCTCTTTCAAGGCTTTTTGTAACCGTAATGCATCCACTATTACTTTTTTGCCTTGTGCTCATGAGATGATTCATCTGCACAATAAATTTGAACTGTTTTCCTCCTGTTACAGTTAATCGTAAGGAACCCTCATATGGTTATGGGTGTCCAATAAATTGGGGAACATAGTGTAATGATGATGGGTGATATGGGAGAGTCTGAGTTCTCTACTAATGGCCTCTGAGTCTGTTTTTCTTGATTACAAGCACAGCTATGACAGAAGTTACTTGATTCAGGTTGGAGTAATGTATAGCCAGCAATGCAGCTGGTTTCTTCAAGTAGTAGCAGAGGTATGATACGATCCATATTTCCCTAAAGGGTACAATATTGATTTTTTTTTATTTGCATCCTTGCCTTGAAAATTGGAGGAAAGTTTTAGAAGCATTCACTTGGCATTCCACTGCTTGTAATAGATACTTTCCTATTTTTGGTACAAAGTACCTGACACCTACATTTTAGAGATGGAAAGGTTTATGTTGTGTTTGTGCTTTTGGTTCATGGGTTGAGTCTGTAGTTAGCTGGCACCAAAACAGAAACTTCATTGTGGAAAGGTACAGTGGAGAAAAGCTGTTCAGTCCTCGCCAACAAGGAAGAAGACAGAGAAAGGAGGATCCTGAGACAAGCATACACATTTCCAAGTTATGCACTTGGTTACGCTTCCTCCAACCCAGTCCCACTGCATAACAACACATTCAGCTAATGAGCCCATCAATAGATTCATCCCCTGATGAGCATATTGCCTCTATGGTTCACCCACCTTCCAAGAGCCCCACTACTGGACACACGAGATTTGGGGGGCATTTTAACTCTAAACAATAACACTTGTTAACAAAGCAAACAACAATGTGGATGTTACTGCAAAGGGCAGGTATGCCAACCCAAATCAGATACTTGGGAACTGAACTAGCACCAAGTAGTTCTGTTATGGTTTAGTTCTAAAATGTTCCTTAGAAGTCTTATATATTTACAGGTGACTTTGGAAGGTGACTATATGACAGGGGCATTATACCCATTTGTGTAATGATCCATTGGTATATTCATAGCTGACTGTGCTAGTAGGAGTTGAGACCTTTGGAAGAAACTCCTGCCCTGTTCTTTCTTTTCACTCTGAAACGTTCTGAAACTGTGAGCCAAGATAAATCACTTCTCCTTTAAATTGTGGGTGTGAGATATATTTGTCCCAAAGATAGGTAAATTACCAAAACAAAGACTCAGTGGAACAATTGTAATCCATACATTAGCCATTACTTCACTTATTATCTATCTTATATGCTCCCACTTTAGCAGGGGGGCCATAATGACAGTTTGGGTTTTGAGTTACCAATTCCTGTCCAGACTCTGCGACCAATAATGCATGAAATGCCTAGGTATTCTCTGTTCCTCAGTATAAAGTCATCCAAGTAAACTGTTATCAGTTTACTACTTCTACAGTCTTTCTTTTTTTTTCATGGGTTGGTATGAAGGAAAACCCTGTATTTGCCTTCTATTTTGTCCCTAGTTGTGTGAGGCTGTCCTAACAATCTTTACGGTTTTCTGGGAGCAAACCCGTTTGAGTGATCCTCAAACTTCCTGGTCATTATGACAATTATACCCTCCCCAGCTTCTGGTGGTTAAGCACACTATGTGGTATCTGCTTCACGGGGACCACATAATCCCCTTAAACATAAAAAGCTCACCCATGTAGCAATCTCTATCAGACCTAGCCCACGGAAGAGAGTTGACATTTAAGTCAGTGATACTGTTATCCTTTGACAAACATTTCACCTGAGCCCTGTTGAAATATAATCTTCAGAAGCATGTTTGGAATTGTATATTACATTTATTCAAGCTCACTTCCCTAGGCCTTTCTAATTCCTTTTCTCATTTGCCAGAAAAACTCAAAAATTTCTACTTCATTCTGTTTGTATCATCACTTTCTCCTGCTCTTTTAAGAATCAATCTAGTGGCAAATTCACTCCCTTTACTAAAGTCCATGCAAGAGTGTTAAATTAAATGTTCTGAAAAAAAAGATGTCTCCTATTGAATGAATTCTTATTCATCTAATATCACTATCTGTAATTCTTGATCAAACACTCTCAACAATTAGTCTTTTCGGGTACAGTAGCATATACCTGTAACATCATCCATTTGTGATGGTGAGGTAGGAGGTTGTATGGTCTGAGCAATTTGGCAAGATCTAGTCTCAGAAAAGAGGACCTGGATAGAGCACTTTTGGCTTCAATCTCCAGTACCACTAAAAAGAAAGAGACACCAGACCCAAGAGTAATTTCTTGGAACTTAACAGTAAAAACTAGAATTATGGTCAAAGAATTTGCATTCTCCCTAATTTGTAAGCCTCCAATAAAATGGTATTAGCAAATGAGGCCTTTAGGATGTAATTAGGCTATGAGAGTAGAACCACATGAATGAGCTTGGTGTGTAAGAAACATAAGAGTTTGCTCCCACTTCATTCTGTGCCATGTGAAACTATGACAAGAATACAGTCACCTGCAAACCTGAAAGCCTTCACCAGACAGTAAATCTGCTTGTCCATTCACCTTCAGCTTCCCAGCCTAAGTTCATAATTATCAGCCAATGCTGCTCTTTTTTTTTTTTTTATTGAGTTTATTGGTACATTTAGGGATACAGTAGTTACATTCATTGTTGGGATCATGTACCTTTACATGGCAAGTCTTGATTCTCATTTTTTTCCCCTTACCTCTGCCCTCCCTTCACCCCCTCCTCCCCTCCCCATCTACAAACACTTTATTTTCATCTTTTCATTCTCTCACATTTTTTTCTTTTCCCTTTTTGTTCTTCCCCTACGTATCACACCTTCCCTACACCTTTAGCTCCTTTCCTCCCATTTCTAAATGTCAGTAATCTTATTAGAATCTTAT
>NW_022900951.1:120862915-120880385 GCF_012274545.1 Fukomys damarensis | reverse complement strand
CACAGATTAAAATTAGACCCTTATCTTTCGCCATGCACTAAATTAAAATCCAAATGGATTAAAGATCTAAATATTAAAACAGAAACATTAAACTTGCTGGAAAGTAAGTTAGGTAGAACTCTGGAAGACATTGGTATAGGAAAAGACTTTATGAACAAATCCTCAGTAGCACGGGAACTAGCAGAAAGAATCAACAACTGGGATCTCATCTTACTAAAAAGCTTCTGTACTTCAAAAGAAACCATTAGCAGAACTAAGAGACAATCTACAATGTGGGAAAAAATTTTTACCAGCTGTACCTCAGACAAAGGACTATTATCAATGCTGCTCTTCTTATAGGGATCTCCTTCCTGTCCAACAAATCTTTCAAATACTGGAATCTTTAGTCTAGCAAATGTGTTCTTGATAACGAGATGTTATCTCAGGTCATCTCTGGTGAGATATTCAGCACCTAGGCTGTCACATTGTGCTAGGGATTATCTTTTTCTAATCTTTATTAAGCTTATTGGTACAATTTAGGTAAACAATACAGTTACATTAATCACTGGGATTGTGTACCTTTACATAATGTATCTTGATTCTTATTTTTCCACATTCCCCAGCCCTCCCTTCATCCCCTCCACCCTTCCCTATTTACAAAGACATTGTTTCCATGTTTTTCCTTTTCACATATTTTTTTTCTTTTCCATTTAACCTCATATTTCATTTAGGAATAAGTAGTTCATTCCAACCAGGCAGTGAGGAAGCCAGTCCCCAAACTCATTTTAGCATTTTCTTCTTCAACTCTGCATGTGTGCAGTGTCAATTCGGATCCTCTAAGAAGTAGATGTAGATCTAGGATTACACATGCAATAGATATATTGGTAATGGGGAAAGAGTAGGAATAGTAGAGAAATTCTTTAGACTATGAAATGCTTTTCTAATAGCATATTAGTGAGAAATGCTGTCTAACCAATGAAACTCCATGAAAATGTTGCTATTAAAGGAATCCTGCATCATGCAGAGATAGCCTTGCTCAGATACCTCTGTAGTGATGAGTATTCAGCTGGGAGTTGGACCTAGGAATCTTGTGGCCTTGAAGCAATACTAGTCAATACAAAGACACAGCAGTTGTAGACACAGACTACTATTCTCCCCGCAGAAGATTTTCTTGAAAAGAGATCTGAGCAGTGAATCTTCAGGGCTGCCACATCTGGAAAATGTTTAGTATGATTTCCCAGGAAAATTCCAGATGCTTCACAAATTGATATATTTTAAGTTTGTTATCCAGATGGAAAAGGCTCTAAAATTTTAATAGGCAAGAGAGAAATCAGTTGCAATGTAAACCACAACTCAGATTGTTCTCGGTAGAAAGCAGAAAACTCCTGCATCAGTCATTGGGATAATTAATGGACAAGGCCAGGGGCAACATATTAATAAAGTTAATAATATATTTAATATCCCTGTATAGATCAATCCATATTACAATGAGCAAAAATAATTCAGAAAGCCAAAATCAAGATCTAGGCATGTTATAATCATTCTTTTAACAATAATTTTTAAGATTATTGTATGAACATTAGGCAGAGAAATAGACATGAACCCAGAATTAATTTACCCTGGGCCCTGTAGCCAGTGAGTGACTATAAGAATAAAATGGCACAAGCTGGGTGTGGTGGTGCACTCCTATAATCCCAGCACTCAGGGGACTGAGGTAGGAGGATCGCCTGAGTTTGAGGGCAGCTTGGGGTACTTAGTGAGTTCAACTCTAGGCTGAACTACATAGGGAGACCCTGTGTCCAAAAAAATGTTATACAAAGAAAAAAACATTTACAGCTTTTAATTTCTTCATAATTGTCACTTTTTACTAACCTTACTGTATTCTAAGACTAGGAATTCATCCACAATATATACTCACCTAAAACCCCAAAGAGGTACTGGACAAGGGAGGCAACACTATTACAGGGATTCCAGCTAATTACAAGGCTTTGATTCATTCACTCAGTACATTTATTTTTTTTGTACCAGGGATTGAACTCAGGTCCTTGTGCTTGCAAGGCAGGCCACCGAACCGCTGAGCTAAATTCCTGGCCCTCAGTACATTTAATAAACACCAATTATTTGCTGCACCAAGAGCTGGGCACTGGGAATACAGATCCTTAACGTCAAAGAGATGAATGAACTTGGTCCTTGCTTGACTGACTCTATAGTCATGCATAGGTGTTATGGTCTCTCCGAATTCCTTTACCACATTGTTCAAAGTAAAATTGGCTTTTTATATTTATATTTGTGTATTATCTCAAATGCGATAATGGTTTTGAGAATATTTGAAAGCTGGAAAGTTCTGTACATATCTGAGTATCAAATATTATTTATATGGCATCTGTTTTAACTTTATGCTTCTTTTAGCTGAGCTTTCATATATTGACATTGTAGCTTTCTGGGTGGTCTGAAAATGAGTAAAGTTTCTCTCATTAGTGATAATTATTTATTTCAGTAAGTTGACTATTGTTGAAATATCAAATCTATAAATATTTTACACTGTTATTTTACTTTTAAGCGTTTTGAGGATATAAAACATAAATGCATACTCCATCTTAACTAATTCAGATAAAAGAACAAGTTGAAAACCTGGATCTTTTCCTTCTTCAACTGGTTGCTTTTGCAAGAAGAATATTCAATCAAACTCCATTAAAAACGTGTAGTCAATAATTACACTCATTTTTGCTGCAATAGCGTTTTGAAATATGTATGCAGACAGATACACACACATGAGGGCAGTGAAGATAGTAAGAGGATTGAAGATAAGAGCAAGGTTGCAGTGAATTCTCGAGCCAGAATTTCCACTAAGAAGCCTACACACTTTGGAAAGTGCGCCTAGTCTAAGATTTAATGGTTTTATATGAAAAATGCTATATTGTATGATAAAAAATTCATTGGAATAACATTTAGCAAAGTCACACTATGTACTGACTTCATAATTTCTTCTGGGAAATACTTGAGACTGAAATAACAACTTGAGTAAAAGAAATAATAATATGGTAATGTAGATGTAGGTATTTTCACTGTGAAGGAGCACCCTTGTTCATTAATACATGAATACTTTGGCAAAGTAGTTGTGCAACGTTCCCTTAGATTGTGGGATAATTTAACTCTCATTGTGACTGCTAGAGGTTCCATTTCTAATTTATACAGTCAGTTATGGTGGTCACAGTATAAGGTCTTAAAACAGAGCAAGCAGCTTTGGCAAAAAGTCTAAGGTACAGAGGTCGAGGGGGAACAAAGGGAATTAAGTTAGCTCGAGCCTGGGTACCTCAAGGGCATCTAACATGAAATCAGTTCATTTTCAGTACTTACATAGATGTTAGTAACTGCCTGTCTCTGTTTCTAAATGGGATAGGGAAATTTTGGCTGCCTGTGAACTTGTCATAGCAACAAGGAACGAGTTCATTCATCTTGCCCAGGAATAGCTTCTGGTGTGTAAGTATACAGAGTGATAGAAGCTTGTTCAAGTGAATATTGGTTTGGGAGCTTTGGGGACTGTGAAAGGGGCACAGCTGTGATTCTTCAGTGGCTAGGTGAATGAAGGCAGCCACCTCAGAGGGGTGGAAGAGCCAGCTGGAATGAAAGCAAGAGCAGTAGTGGCAGGAAAGATAAAGCTTTAAGACCCTGGGAACCAATACACACAAGCTTCCCTCTAACTCTCTGCTGTTAAGTAGATTTCCATTGGAGACCATCCAGAAAAGATTCCACCAACCTATTGTATAGCCCCTTACACACTAATGGCAGGAGGGAGGGAGTTAGGAGATGCTGCAAAAATACCAGACCTGGAGTCAAAACAGAAGGAAAATTCTGGCTTCTCTTAAGAGCTTTGACTCATTTCCTCTCTTAGTCTGATATATTTTCATAGCATGCAATAGTTTAAGGGGGTGAAATTCAAAGCCAGCATGTGCGGGGTTTAAAGTCCAGCTGTCCAAATTGCCAATTGTATATTCTATCACAAATTCATTATTTTTTCCTAGAAAATACAGATAACAATAACATCTCAACTTGTACTTCTAAAGCTATTAGGATTAAATGAGTGCCTGGTAAGTAGTCCATGCTCCAGGGCATTTAGTAAATTATATAATATATTGAGGCTTTTCTACAAATTTTTATTCTCCTACTGTAAGAACTATCCAGGGGTGATAAACACCCTCCAGTTCTGAAGGTAGAGCATAACAGAGCTGAGAGAGAAAGGGAAAGAGACAGAGAGGGGAGAGAGAAATGTGTGCAGAGAGAGAGAGAGAGAGAGAGAGAGAGAGAGAGAGAGAGAGAGGAGAGAGGGGGGGGGGGGGGGGGAGAGGGGGGGGAGAGAGAGGGAGGGGAGGGAAGGAAGAGGGGGAGGGACAGAGAGAGAAAGAAGCAGCAAGTGTGCAAGTTTTTCAAGAGGATCTGTTGATACATTGCATGATTTTTTTTAATAAAGAGATAGATCTATCTTACATTCTATGTAATTAAGGAAAAATACTTAGATTTAAGGGAGCACAAACATGAAAATTAGACTCTTGCAATCATTGGCAACTTGGAGTCCACATGCCATGGCCGGTTCAGCACAGTGAGTCTCTCATGCTGGCAAAGCTCTGTGTGTAGAGGTGCTATTGTGGGCAAGTATGACCAAGAACATGGGAGCTCTGTTCCTCTCATTCTCTTCCCTTTGCAGTATGGAAGTTTTACCCGCCATGTGGGACAGGCTCAAAATACTGTCACAAGATAATGGCTCTATGATGAAAAGAGCAGTCTGAAAAGACCAGGCTGTTCCATCATAGCCCAGTTCCCCTATTCACACACAGGAATGCAGACCAAGGGCAGCAAGACACTGTCCCTGTCCCCATCTGTTTTGCATTGGCACAGAGATTCTATTCAGGTGTGGATGCCGGTCACAAGTTCAGAAAGATTCATGGCTCTTCCTAAGCAGAATATCTGGTCCATGTATGGGAAAATTCCTAGGTATGGAAATTGAAAAATGACAGTGGAGACTTGAGTAATGAGCAACAAATGAAAATGTAGATGAGCTAGAATTTTAACAGAGAGAATAAAAGATGCAGAAACTAAGAAAAGTCCCCCTGCAGTCAGAGCAAGGCTCAAAGACTGGAAACATCCTGTCTCTAAAAATAGGTTCTACTTTAATTGCATCAGACCACAGAGCAATTTATGTCTCAGAGAGTTGTTAAAAACAATAAAGCAATCAGCCTGCAATTAGTGTAGGCTAACAGCTGGACATGATACTAATAAAGACAAACTGGTTTATGGAGAAATCAGAGAAAGAGACAGCCTCTCTAAAACCAGTCACCCTCTGTTGGCAAAGTGACTATATTTCCAAAGCACTTCTTCCTAATGAGCAGCATAAGAAGTTCTGCATTTTGGGTAAAATAAATTCTTCTCAACCAGTCTAGCCAAGCCTCTAAAAGAAAGGAAAAAAAAAACAAATAAACTATAAACATGCAAACAAATAACAACAAACACTAATGTGGTGGGAAACTTAGTATCCAGACCAGAGATTAGAGAATATATTATTTTCAATGTTCACCGTTCAACAAAAAAATTACAAATCATACACCTATTTGAACTGTAGCACACAGAAAAGAAAAACAAGAAAAAACTTTGTCTCTTGGGGCAAACAGATATTGGACTTCAAGCCAGCTATTTAAAATACGTTAAAAAAAACTAAAGGAAATTATAAAAACTTTTAGTTTTAAATACTTAAGGTTATGATGAAAATTCCTCATCAAATAGAGAATATTAATACAAGAATTAAAAGTAGCATAAATAAACAAATAGAAATTCTGAAGTTGAAAAATGTCTCACATCAAGAGCCTAACTGAAATGAAAATGTCAATACAGGGCATCAACACCAGATCTGAGGTGACAGAAAATACTATCAGAAAACTTAAAGATAAATTGATAGAGATTATATAATCTGATCAAAGAGAAAAAAAGAAATATTAATGGAGCTTCAGAAAAATGTAAGTCACCATTAAACACACTGACACATGTATAATGGGAATATCAGAAGAAAGTGAGAGAAAAGAGTAAGAAATATACAGATTAAAAAATGACTGAAATCTCCCCAAGTTTGGTGCAAAACAATCTATACATCTAAGAATCTCACTAAACTGCAAACACAGAGGGATCTATATCCAATCACATTGTGGTAAAATAATAAAAGCCAGGAATTTTGTCTTATTCCTCATTTTAACTGAAAATTTCCATCCTTTCACCAACATTTCACCAATGGTATCTCCCCTCGCAGCCTGTCGTAACCACCATTCTCCTTTCTGCTTTTACATTATCAAAATAGAACAAATTGTTACCATTAATCATGACATGCCAATCTGAGTGGATAGGAAACACTCAGGGGATTAGTATAGCACACTTACGGTATGTCTATCTGGTTCATGGGGGCGTCAACTTGGGAACTAGTTATGATTCCCAGCCCCTATCTCTCTGGGTTCATTCTCCTGCTCTGCTTCCTGGCCACCATGAACTAAGCAACTTTGCTAGGCCACATCTTTCTAGCATGGTGTCTCTGCTGTGGACTGAATCCTCTGAAACTGTGAGCTAAATTAAACTGCTCCTTGAAGTGGCAAGTGGCAAGTATTGTGCTCCAGCAATGAGAAATCTAATATGTAAGTACAATCACATTATATTGGCATTTCTAGGCCTGATTGATTTTATTTAATGTCTTCCAACTCATCCATGCTGTCATGAATGATAGGATTTTTTTCTTTTCATTGAGTTTATTGGTACAATCTAGGTATACGGTACAGTTACATTCATTATTGGGATCCTGTACCTTCTCATGACAGGTCTTGGTTCTCATTTTTCCCCTTGTCCCTGCCCTCCCTTCACCCCCTCCTACCCTCCCCATTTACAAACACTTTATTTCCTTTTTGTCATTTTCTCATATTTTTTCTTTTCCCTTATTACCTTTCCCCTACCCTTCCCACTTCTCCTAAACCTTGACCTCTTTTCTTCCTATTTCACATTGTCAATTATCTCATTAGGATCTTATGTACTATTATAGTTTTTCACACCCGAGAAACTATTTTGGTATTTATACATGTTTGACTTATTTACTTGCTGCTTTTACTTCTTGGAGAAATGTCTGTTCATTTCAGATGCCCATATTTGAATCGGGTCTTTATATTGGGGGACTGATTGTTTTGAGTTCTTTATATATGAATGAAAGGAATTACTTCTGTTTTAATGGTAATATTATATCATGTATATATACTATATATACATATGTTTTCTTATATTTTAATTAGCTCAATTTAGCCATTCCAAAAACATATACATATTTTGAAAAAATGTTTTGTGTAGGTAAATATAAAAAGTTTTGTCAATTAAAAATTAATATATAAAGAACAGAAAACTAAACCTTGAAATAAAGAAGTGAAAAACAAAGTGATCTATCATGTACAAGGGAAACTTAAGAAACGTAGTAGTTGACTTTGCCTCAGAAACGGTGTGGGCCAGAATGTAGAAGGTTCACATCTACAAAGTAATAAAAGGAAAAAAAAATGTCAACCTGGGTCTTGTATCCATAAAAACTAACTTTCAAACAATGAAGGCATACTCAGCCATAAAGAATGAGAAACTAGAGTCATTCATAGGAAAAAGATGCATATTGAGGCGATACTCTTAAGTGAAATAAATAAGACACACATGTGTAATTACCAAATAGTTTCTCTGGTGTGTGAAAAACTAAAAGTGTAAATAAGAACCTAATGGTATAATTGACAAGGTGAAATAGGAAGAAAAGGGCTAAAGGTCTAGGGGAAGTGGGAAGGGTAGCGGAAAGGGAAAGGAAATAAGGTAAAATTAAAAATATGAGAAAAGGAAAAAATGGAAACAAAGTCTTTGTAAATAGCATAGGATGGAGGGGGCAAAGGAAGGGCAGGGACAAGAGGAAAAAATGAGAACCAAGACCTGTCATGTAAAGGTACAAGATCCCAATGATGAATGTAACTGTACTGTATACTTAAAAAAATGAACTCAATAAAAAAATTGAAGGCAAAAATAAACACATAAACATATTCTCATCTTTAAAAAACAATATATTTTACTTCTAATAAATTGATTTATAAGAAATAGGGAAATTTATCAGTGTTATACCTCATGTCTGGATGTCCTCTCAAAGCCTCATGCAGTCATAGGTGGGGCTTTTTCAGAGGTGGCTGGATCTAGAATGTGTGATTGATTCATGGTATAATGCTGGAATTAAGGGTGTGTAATCACAGTAAATCAGTCCACTGATTGGTTTGGCACTGCCCTAATCCCAATACCCTAGATAAAGTACAAAAGGGAAAGGAAAATGCTGCAAAGGTTCCTTGCTTGTTTATTTTCTTACCCTCTCCCTGCCATGAACAGTTTCTTCTCTGTGATTTCCCTCTGCCATGTCACCCTACCGTTGAGCCAGCTGATTACAGGCTGAAACCTCTCCAAACTGTGTGCTAAATAAACTTTTCCTTCCTTAACCTGTAGGTGTTGGGTATTTTGTCTCAGCAATGAGAAAAGTAACTAAGATAATCAGGTTGAAAGAATGTAACACTAGACTGTAATTTGAATCTATTCACACACACAAATACAAAGAGAACTGTTCGAGAAAATTATGCAGCCAACTATGACACATCAAAATAGCATATTTCTTTTAAGTGACTTAATTAGTAATTGTCAGTGTAAAAATTCCACCACTGTGATGTGAGCTATTGGTGTGGGAGAGATCATAACTGTGTAAAGGTGAAGAGTATATGAGTACTCTCAGTATTTTCAGTTCAAGTTTTCAATTAACCCAAAACTAGTCTAAAAAGTATGTATATTTACAAAAGAAATCAATTACATACACACATTTTGGACTTACAGCACAAAAAAATCATAAAACCACAGTAGACAATAGCAGCACAAAGGAGGTAGATGGGAAAAGCTGCATTCAAGTAGGGAAATGACACAAGGTGGTGATTCAAAAACATAGGGAAAAATTATGAGAAATAGAGATTTCAAATACACATTTAATATATATGTACTCATTTAAAAGGCATAAAACTAACTCTAATAATTATTGTAATGTCATTCAATGTGTAATATATGCAGATATAAAATGTATAACAAACAGAAAAAAATACAGAATAGAACTATACAGGAATAATATTTCTCTAGTTCAGAGGAATTCAGTTAATATAAATCACAAGTATATTCTGATAAGCTAAGATGCATAGAATAAGCACTAGAGCAAGTACTAAGAAAAAAGAAAACTTTTTCAAAGATACTAAAAGAAATTTTTACAATAGAAAATATTCACTTAAGGTAATAAAAGTCACTGAAACAGAGACAGAAGAACGATAAAATTATAAGCTGGAGTATAAGACATAAATCTAGCTACATCAATAATAAAATTAAATATAAATGGATTAAACAATCTTAGAGGCTACTGCACTGATTTAAAAATATTCTATGTTGTCTTCACTGTGCACACATTAGATTTAAAGATAGAAATATTAGACATAGATTGAAAGGAAAAGGATGGTAGCAAGTTTATCATGTAAGTACCAACTAAAAGAGAATTGCAGTGCCTGTATAAATATTATACATAATATACTTTAAAACAAACATTTAAAAATAGTTTCAATCATAAGAAACAAAATGGTCATATTAACAAGAAATAAAATAACCATAATAATATATGTCTATTATAAGAAATGTTCTCAATAAGTGGGGCTAAAATGAAGGATCTGATGGATTGCTAGGTGGAGACTCCAATACCCTATTTTTAAAAATGGGTAGAACATTTAGAGGGTCAAAAAAATAAAGAAAACTTGAATAAGGTAAACCTATTAGACATAACTGACATATATAAAGTATTCCAACCTACAAAAGTAGAATACCCATTCTTATGAAGTATATATAGAAAAGTCTCTAAGTTATACCAAGTTCTTATTTGTATAACAAGTCTCAATAATTTGTATATTGAAATCATATCCTTTTCTCCAATTGCAAGAGAATTAAATTAGATATCAAAAACAAAAATACATGAGAAATTCAGAAATACATGGAAAGTAAAACATGATTTTAAGTCCTAAATAATTAATAGTTCAAAGAAGAAATCAGTGATAAATTAGAAAAAGTACTTTGAGATGAATGCAAAGGAAAATACAATAAACCAAAGAACCAGATAATATTATTTGAAGCCACGATTTCCATTGATTGGAAATGGAGATCATTATATCAAAACAAGAAAGCCAGCATGCCCAGAAAAGTACCATATGATCTCACTGATCTGTGGAATCTAATAAAGTTGATCTCACAGAAGTCACAGAAGTTGAGTGGGGTTGTGAGGAGATAGGAACCTTTCTTCACTGTCAGTGGGAGTGGAGACTGGTGCAACCACTATGGAAATCAGTATGGAGGTACCTCAAACAACTATGGTTAGAAGTCCTATTTGACCCAGCTATTCTTCTGTGGGGTAGCTTCACAAAAGAATTAAAAGAGTCATACCACAGTGATATATGCTCTCTCATGTTTATAGCAGCACAGTTTATAACAGCTAAAATTTGGAAACAGCCTAATTGCTATCAACTGGAGACTGGATAAATATGTGGTTTTTTAAAATAAAATAGAGTAATACTCAGTCATAGAGACTGAGAAACTAGAAAAATTTATAGCTAAATGGGTGCACATTGAGGCCATACTCTTAAGTGAAATTAATAACTCACAGATGTGTAAATATCAAATAGTTTCTCTGGTGTGAAAAACTAAAAGTGTAAATAAGGATCAAAATGTATAAATGACATCAAATAGTTTCTGGTGTGAAAAACTAAAAGTGTAAATAAGGATCAAAATGTATAAATGACATTGTGTAATATGAAGAAAATATCTAGGAAGTGAGATGGGAAGGGGCAAGGTAAAAATGGAAAATATGTGAAAAGGAAAAAAATGGAAACGATGTCTTTGTAAACAGAGAAGGGTGGAGGGGGTGAAGAGAGGGCAGGGGAATGGGGAAAAATAAGAATCAAGACCAGTCATGTAAAGGCACAAATCCCAATGATGAATGTAACTGTATTATATACTTAAAATGTACCAAAAAACTTAATAAGATAAAAAAGAAGTTACAGAAATTGAGAGAGAAACTGTGGTCACATGAAAACTCAAAGAATAGAGGGGGAAGGAGGGGTTGAGAAAGGATGATCAGTATGCACTAAATTATAGTTTAATAGGAGTCAAAAGTTTTGCTATGCTTTTGCACAATTAGGTATCTATACATAATTATGATGTACTGTGCATTTCAAAAACCAAAAAGAAAAAGATAAAAAGCAAAGAGAAAAATCAGTAAGAAAGGATTTTGAAAGTTACCATAACAAAATTGTTTGAAGAAATAGATATATTTGCCATGATTTAAAATTATGCAATGTATACATGTATTGAGACATTATATGGTACTCTATTAGTTTATAAAAATTTTATATTTTTATGTATCAGTTAGGTAGATTTATTTTAAATAAAATAAAATTAACCAAAATTAATGTGATGCATTTAAAATAGTCTTTAAAGAGAAATTCATGCCTGTAAATGCCTATCTTAAGAAAAAGGAAACCCAGCATCCTAACTTTCTATGATAGAAGAGTTTAAAAAAAAGGAAACTATATAACATCCATCAGAATAAAGGAAATAGCAAATATTAAAGTGGAGATAAATGAAATAGAGAATATAAAGATAATAAAATTCATGAAGCTAAAAATCTAATTCTTTGAAATACAAAAATTTGAATTTTTTACCTTCTTTTTTAAACTTTAGTAATTCATAAGTATCTAGAAATCTGTCCATTTCTTCTGTGCTTTCCATTTTATTAGAGTACAGGTTCTCAAAGTAGGTATTGATGATCCTCTGGATTTCTGCTGAGTCTGTTGTGACTTCACCTTTTTCATTCCTAATTGCATGGATCTGAGCCTTTTCTTTCCTTCTTATGACAAAGTTAGCTAAGGGTTTATTCATTTTATTCCCTCTTTAAAAAAATAGCTCTTCAATTCATTGATTTTTGTATCATTTTTTTAGTTTCCATTGCATTGATTTCTGCTGTAATCTTTATAATTTCCTCTCTTGTACGAGCTTTGGGGTTTTCTTGCTCTTCTTTTTCTAGGAGTCTAAGACTCATCATTAGATTGTTTATTTGAGCTCACTCTGTTTTCCTAGTGTGGGCATTCACCACTATGAATATTTCACGTAGAACTGCTTTTTTTGTGTCCCACAGATTCCTGTGTGTTGTATTGACATTATCATTTATATGTAAAAACTGTCTAATCTCTTCTTTAAATTCTTCTGTGACCCACTGGTTGTTCAGGAGAATGTTGTTCAATTTCCATTTGTTTATGAAGTTGCTACAGTTTCCTACATGCCCAAATATAAAGACCAATTCAAAAATGGGCATCTGAAATGAATAGGGATTTCTCAGAAAAAGATGTAAAAGCAGCAAGTAAATATATGAAAAAATGTTCCATATCACTGATCATTTGAGAGATGCAGATGAAAATAACACTGAGATTCCACCTCATCCCACAAAGAATGGCTGCTATCAAGAAATCAAACAATAGCAAATGTTGGCGGGGTTGTGGGGAGAAAGGAACCCTTCTCCATTGTTGGTGGGAGTGAAGATTGGTGTAACCACTATTGAAATCAATATGGAGATACCTCAAAGATCTAGGATTAGAAGTTGCATTTAAACCAACCATCCTTCTGCTGGTTATCTTTCCAAAATAATTAAAAGAATCATACCACAGTGATATATGTGCACCCATGTTTATAGCAGCACAGTTTTTAATAGCTAAAACTTGAAAACAGCCCATTTGTCTATCAGTTGGCTACTTGATAAAGATGATGTGGTTTTTTTCTTTAAAATGGACTACTACTCAGCCACAAAGAATGAGAAACTCGAGTCATTCATAGGAAAATGGATGCATACTGAGGATATACTCAAGTGATATAAGTGTCACACATGTAAATACCAAATGCTTTCTCTGGTGTGAAAAGCTATAACTGTAAATAAGATCCTAATGATATAGAAGAAGTGAGAAGTGTAGGGGAAAGGACATAAGGGAAAAGAAAAAAACATGAGAAAATGAAAAAATGGAAATAAAGTGTTTGTAAATGGGGAGGGGGGAGGTCTGAGAAGGGAGGGCAGGGACAAGGGGAAAAAATGAGAACCAAGACCTGTTATGTAAAGGTACAAGATTCCAATGATGAATGTAACTGTACTGTATACCTAAAATGTACCAATAAGCTCAATGAGGAAAAAAATGGACCAAAGCTTGGCTAGATTGGTTAAAAAAAATAATAAAAAAGATTCAAAATTCTAAAACCAGAAATAAAAGAGTAAGCACCATAAACAAACTTGAATAAAAAGAATATAAGGAAAATATAATGAACCACTGTTTCCCTACATATTCATTGGTTTAGACATCTCAGTTGGAACTGATATTTCTGGAACAACAAAAACACAACATGTATGAGAAGAAGAAGAATGTGAATATAGGCAAATAAAATGTGAATAAACAAGTAAAGATATGATTCATTATTTCAAACCAGATGCTTCCACTAGTAATTTCTACCAAATACTTAAATGGTAATACTAATTCTTCAAAAACATTCCGCCAAAATAGAAAAGGATGGAAGACTTCCCAATTCCTTTTATATAGCAAATATCCTGTTCAAAAACTAGATATAATATCATAAAGAAAATTTGACAACTATATCTTCCAAATTAAAAAAAATCTTCAAAAAACTACTGGCAAAACAAATCCTACAACATATTACACATTGTCAATTATACCATTAGTATCTTATTTACAGTTATAGTTTTTCACACCAGAGAAACTGTTCGGTATTTACACATGTGTGACTTATTTATTTCACTTAAGAGTATATCCTCAATATGCATCCATTTTCCTATGAATGACATGAGTTTCTCATTCTTTTTGGCTGAGTATTACTCCATTTTATAGAAAAAAAACACATCTTCTTTACTCAGTCTCCAACTGATGGTCAAACAGGCTGTTTCCAAGTTTTAGCTATTACAAACTGTGCCACTATAAACATGGGAGTGCATATATCATTGTGGTATGATTCTTTTAATTCTTTTGGAAAGATACCCATCAGAAGGATAGCTGGGTAAAATGGAACCTCTAGTCCCAGCTCGTTGAGGTATCTCCATATTGATTTCCACAGTGGTTGCACCAGTCTGCACTCCCACCAACAATGGAGAAGGGTTCCTTTCTCCCGACAACCCCACATAACATTCGTTATTGTTATTGTGTGATTTTTTGATAGCAGCCATTCTTTGTGGGGTGAGGTGTAATCTCAGTGTTCTTTTCATCTGCAACTGTCAAATGACAAGTAATGTGGAACATTTTTTTATATATTTACTTGCTGCTTTTACTTCTTTGTCTGAGAAATGTCTGTTCATTTCAGAGGGTCATTTTTGAATCAGGTCTTTATATTTGGGGGGCTGATTGTTTTGAGTTCTTTATAAATTCTAGATAAGTGCCCTTTGTCTGAGGAGCAGATGGTAAAAATTTTTTCCCACATTGTCGGATGTCTCTTAGTTCTGTTGATGGTTTCTTTTGCAGTGCAGAAGCTTTTTAATAAGATGAGATCCCAGTTGTTGATTCTTTGTACTAGTTCCCATGCTACTGAGTATTTGTTCACAAAGTATTTTCCTATGCCAGTGTCTTCAAGAGTTCTGCCTAACTTATCTTCCAAAAAATTTAGTGTGTCTTTTTTAACATTTAGATCTTTAATCTACTTGGATTTTAGTTTAATGCATGGTGAAAGATAAGGGTCTAGTTTTAATCTTTGGCAGGTTGAAATCCAGTTTTTCCAACACCATTTATTAAAGAGGCTGTCTTTCCTCCGCTGAGGATGGTTGGCTCCTTTGTCAAAGATGAGGTAGCTGAGTACATCAGGAGTTGTTTCTGTTTCTTCCAATCTATTTCACTTATCCTCACGTCTGTTTCTTTGCCAGTGCCATACTGTTTTTATCACAGTGGCTTTGTAGTATATTTATTCTAGGGATGCAAGAATGATTCAACATACATAAATCAATAAATGTAATACACTATTTTAACAGAGTCAAGGACCAAAACCGTATGACAACCTCAATAGATGCAGAAAAAGCATTTGACAAAATTCAACACTCATTCATGATGAAAAAAAACCCTGCAGAAAATTGGAATAGATTGTCTTTATCTCAACTCGATAAAGGCTATCTATGAAAAACCAATAGCCAACATCATATCAAATGGCCCAAAACTGAAAAGCTTCATGATGAAATCAGGAACAACACAAGGATGTCTACTTTTAACCTCTCCTGTTTAATACAGTTCTGGAAACATCAGACACAGCAATTAGACATGAGAAAGAATTTAAAGCAATAAAGATAGGAAAGTAAGAAATTAAACTGTCATTATTTGCTGATGATATGATACTTTACATAGAAGACCCAAAAAATTATACCAAAACACGTCTAGACTTAACTGACACTCTTAGCAGAGTAGCTCTTTACAAAGTCAACACTCACAAATCAATAGCCTTCTTGTACACAAATAATAGACTCACTGAGAGAGAAATTAGGGAAACAATTCCTTTCACAATAGCATCCAAAAAAATGAAGTATCTAGGAATCGATCTAATGAAAGAAGCAAAAGCCTTCTACACTGAAAACTACAACACTCTGAAAAAAGAGAGTGAAGAGGATATAAGAAAATGGAAAGATATCCCCTGTTCTTGGGTAGAAAGAACCAACATATTGAAAATGGCCATACTACCAAAACTGCTATATAGACTCAATGCAATGCTGATTGAAATTCCAACAGTATATTTCACAGAACTAGAAAAAATAATCCAAAAATTCATGTGGAACCAGAAGAGACTTAAAATAACAAAAGCCATCCTAGGCAACAGAGTCATGGCAGCAGGTATAACAGTTTCCAATTTGAAAATCCTGTAACATAGATACAAGATTATACACCATGCCTGAGAAGTTTTTATTCTAGGAAGAAAAGGTCCATGTAACATCTAAACATCAAATGATATCAAGTAAGTAATTAATTAATATCATACATACAAAAGCCCAAAAAACCCACAATCATCTGAAAAGATTTACAATAGTCACTTGACAAAGAGTCCAACAATGTTCCAGGATGAAAAACACTCAACAACTTAGAAATGCAAGGGAACTTCCTGAACATGCTAAGACCAGTTACAAAAACCCATAGCTAACATCATATCCCTTACATAAACAAGTAAAGATAGTTTCAATATATTGGCCTCTTTGTTGTTTACTTTATAGCAAGCTAAAGATAGCAGGTCAAAATTCTCTGGCACCAAACTCAAATTTTTACACATCTATTTGCTTTAAATGTAGCCCTGTAAAGCCTATTTTTAGTCATTTGAAGACTGCCTGCTTTGTGTATCCTGCAAAATTACACCTAACATCTGCTAGCCATAGATAAAACAAACCCTGGGTCTATAAAAGACTTCAAAATGTTGCTGCCCTTTGGAGCTCTCTGACCCAGAGATTACCTGTGATTTTTCTGAGCAACAGTACTTAGATAAACAAGTTCTTCCTCTACTTTTTCTCTCCCCATGGTGTCCCGTTACCTTCTCCTCTGGATGGTTACTCTATACCCCTTTCTCAAGAAGTCTCCCACATGCAGACCTGTGCAAGTATTTCCCAATATATTTTATTTTGTAGTACTGTCATCTCAGAGTCATGCCTTTTCCTGGTCAGCATGGAAATCCTTTAACTCACCACACCCTTACAGATGAAAATTGAATGCTTTCTCTCATGATCCAGCCCAAGAAATTGACATCTTCTCTTGTCACTTATATTCATCTGCTTAGGATACTGTAGCAAAGTACCACACATTGAATGGGTGGCTTAAATAACATCAATTTATTTTCTCACTGTTTTGGTGAGAAAGTTTGCCAAAGTTGAGATAAAGGTATTGTCACGGATAGTCTCATCAGAGGGTCATAAAGGCAGGATGTATTCCAGCTCTTTATCTTTAGATTTTAGATGGACATTCTCCATTTGTATCTTCACATTGTTTTCACTCTGCATCTGGGTCCAAATTTTCTCATCTTATGAGGATATCAGTTATAGTGGATTGAGGCCCACACTAATGATCTGAATTTTCTTTTATTATCTGTAAAGATTGTGTACAAATATGGTCATATTCTGAACAACTGGTATTCAAGATTTCAAGATATGGCGTGAAAAGCTATAATAGTATACAAGATCCTAATGAGATAATTAACAATGTGAAATAAGAAGAAAAGGGATAAAGGTGTAGGGAAAATGGGAAGGGTAGGGGAAAGGGAATAAGGGAAAAGAAAAAAATATGAGAAAATGACAAAATGGAAATAAAGTGTTTGTAAATGGGGAGGGGAGGAGGGGGTG